>NC_060235.2:4145020-4445020 GCF_021155775.2 Neodiprion pinetum
TTTATCTAAACTGCGGCGATACGATGAGATGCCTAGTGTCCTCTCTTCCTGTACGTAGATAATTAGGCACACATATCTACACCACGTGTAGGTAATGTGTGACAGTTCTTAAATTTAATACGTTGCTGCATACGGTAGAAATAAATTGTAGCGACAGGACGCACGATTTTATAAATCACGAATTTAATACGGGTTCAAAATTTATTGATCACATATATATATATATATATATATATATATATATGTTCGGTGATAAAAATAAATAAATAAATATATATATACATACGAGACCTGATAATTGATTCATTACAGTGTGGGGATAAAAATATCACATGCATATATATAATACAAGGGATATATATTATACAGGGTGTCCCAATTTAAAAGACGCACGAAGTTTGGAGCCGATCTAATGGTTCAATTGAAAGATATGCGTCTTTTAAATTGGGACACCCTGTATATACATCGTAATTTGATACAGTGATAATAACGATCATGTTTCGCGAACGAAAATTGATTTCATGAGCGTATAATAACAACAACAACAACAACAACAACAATAATAATAATAATAATATGTCAAACGGGCATTACTTTATAATATAAAATGTAAAATGAATGTGTCAAATACAACATTATTTTGGAAATTGCGAGTTACTCTGTGGATGTTAAACTTGTAGAAAATCTTTACACACTTTTTCGTATTATATAATTTCATGAATTTCAAACGATTCTGAAGTAGCGAAATAACGATTTTTCTCAACGATAACATCGTGACTTTAATCTCCGACCTTATAAATAAATTGCCTCTGCCGTCAGTCGCGTGCTTCGCGATACATGTTCGCAGGAGTACGTTGTATATATAAAAAAAAAAATTAAAAAATGTGTAACAATTATACGTCCAACCTGTGAAAATAATTAATCTATAAATATAGAATAAGAAACATCGTTTAAGGGGTAACGCCACTGTAACGGTCCAAAAAAAAGGTTTTTTCACGAATTTTTTGCTTCCAAAATTGAAAGTAATTGAAAAAAAACTTTTAAGGGTGTTATCGGGCATACATTAAACTTTATTATCAAATTTTTTTACAGCAAAAAAAAAACAAAATGGCGGTTCCACAGCCATCTTCCCGGGGCATGTTTTGCTTGCAGGGCTCCGCGGCACGCAGCACCACTGGTGCACTTTTGAATCTAGAACAAAAAAAAAAAAAACCATCAATCTAGAGGGTTATAGCTAGAGAATGTCGATCGGATTTTAAAAATTATCAATTTTTGTGGATTTGGCGTGCGTTTGAAAAAAAAAATTGATTTTTGACGAAAAAACGGTTAGTTTTTTGTTAATAAAAAATCAATAAATAAAGTTATTGAAAATCCCGATCGACATTCTCAAGATAATGTTAATGTTCACATCTGGTCAAAATTTCAAGTAAAAAAAATGAAAATTGTTCGAGTGATGCTGCGTGCCATTTTGAAAAACCGTGTTTCGAGAAAAACGCGTTTAAAGTTTTGCGAATAGTTTTTTATTGGAAAAAATGAAAAAAAGAAGGTAAAAAAAAATTTTACCGTTAGTCTGCAATCCCAGCACCATACATTTGTCCTTCGATGGCCAAATTTTCGTCTTCTTCGTTTTTCCTGGTGGATTTTTGGAGCGCGCGCGCACTTTTTTCCGCGTCGCTCGGAGATGTCTCCGCGTGCGTAATGCGTTTGGCGTTGGCTTCGATGCAGAAATTATATAACTGTACACCAATTTCCACCTCCAACATCTTGAATATTTGAAGATATAAATTTGAAAAACTGGTAAATTCGAAAAATGAACGACGGAGCCAGGAATCGAACCTGGTATCTAGCGATGCTTTACCGGAGCCTTACTCCACTAGACCACCTAGCCGCCCTGACTCTGATGTCGTTAATTCCTCTCATCACCAGTTAGTTCAAATTTGTTTTCTTGTGCTGTTGTATGTGAATATCTTGTATGTATATCTTGAATATTTGCAAGACGTTGGTAAGGCCGCCATTGAATGTGCAAACAGCGATATCCATCGCGATATCTAGGACAGTTTTTCCGCTTGAAGATGATTTGGGGGCCAAAAAAAAATTTTTCTCGCACGGGACCTTTTTTTCCTTATTCTAGAGGGTTTAAACTATTTTTGAAGCCAATAAAAAAAAAATCGATTTTTCAAAAAATTTACAGTGGCCATACCCCTTAATATTCACGTCAAATTTTAAGCGATCAAGATTGAAGTTTCATAAAAAAGAAAATTCAACAATTTTTAGTCGCACTGAGTTCTGATGTAAAAGAAAAAAAAAACATTATTTAATCACAGAAGCTATCTTTTATTTATATTTATTTATTTATTTATTTATTTATTTATTTATTTATTTATTCATTCAAGTATCAAATATTAGAACAACAAAAATTTCAGAGTTTTCGATCAATATTGATCCGTCGAAACTATCAAATCATACATATATACAATAACGAAAATTTCGATTCGTCAGTGTTTAATAATATTATTGTCAATTTTCTTTCGTTTTTTCTTTCTACAATTATTATGCATCGCGATTATAAGTAGGTTCACAGTACAGAAAAAGAAAGAAGGAAATTAAAAAATTGTGAAAACCAACAAGTATGTAATACACGTTTTTCTATATCGTTGAACGGGAAATAAAAGAGAGCAAATAAATTTATGCCTCTTTCTTTGTCAATTTTATTTGTTTATGTATTTATTTTTTTCAAATTTATCTCATCTTACCGCGTTAAAAGTCATCGACATTGAAATAAATTTGCGAAACATATCGCATTACATGATGCATACAGGGCATTTCACAAAATAAAAAAATAAAAATAAAATAAAATAAAAAAATAAATAAATAAAAACGTACCAAGCCAAACCGATGGAATCGGAACTTTGAGTCAAATATTTTTTTTCTAAAAGGTTTGGAGTTTGGAAAGATACTCCTAGAAGGATTTATCAATTGCCGTCTTTGTTTGGACAGAATCACTATCGGTCGATTTGAAAAATTTCATATTCAAGGCTGGGTTTCTGATAGAAGAAATGTACAATTCAAAAAAGCATCGAGGACAAGAAGGTACTGTTTTTGAACGTAGTTTCAAGAAAAAAAATATGCGGTATCGTAAAATCAGTTAATCTTTTTTCGCCTCCTGAAAACAGGCCATTTTTTATTCGGAAAAATCAATTCTTAAATTAATATTTGTAAAATCACGAACGTTTCAAGCCCTCATGCACCATGGAATAACAATTTTTCAATTTTTTTACACAATATTTTAGAATACAAAAAAAAATATATATATCGCTACGAAAATTATAGCTTCTTTTTTTTCATATATTTTTTTTTATACACATTGCACCCACATGTTGAGGCTGCAGTTTTGCTCCGTTGTGCCAATACGGTAGGATTTAATACGTAGAGATTTACGATTTGATAATACACTGTATATGTAATCGAAACGAAGCAGCGCAGCGCGCGTGTGTTTAAAATGTACGACGACGAATCGTGTGTTGCACGTATAGGGCATTCGTCGGTATGTCATTGCCGTTGTTGGTGTAACAATTCGAGGTTATACAAGCACGCGTTCCCGTCGTTGGTGGAATAAAATTTTCAAGGCCATTCCTCCGCTTCTCTCCATTTCATTCTCATTCTCCTTTCCGGATTTTAATCTATAAGCTCGGCGTTACATAGATCTATATATTCTATAATGTACCGTGTGAAACGTGCTGATAGGCGATTACAAAAGTAAAATATACTGCCTTCGTTGACGGATCAAATGTAGACAGGCAGATAAGAACTAGGCGGGAAAAGAACCACGACGATAATAAAGCGTAACTACTTCTCTTTGCTTTTTCGTCAAGAGAAGCGAAGGACATAAAGAAGAAGACGGAAGACAAAGGAAAAAGGGAGTAAACGAAAGGACTAAACTTTCATATAAAGATAATAGTTTATGGTTTATGGGGTTGCTGATTACGAATCTGAAATTAGATTTGAAAAATTCAAAATGGTGGAGCGAATACGGTGGACGACAATTTCAAATTTTATCGAATATTGTCAAAATACTCTATGCGGGGATTTTCGGCGTCGCTGATTAAATTCGACGTACTGAATTTTCAAAATCTGATTTCAGATTCGTAATCAGCGATCCGAAAACTCCCTGGACAGAGTTTTTTTTTTATCCGGATTGGATGGAATTTGAAATTTTCGTTCACCATATCATATGATATCAGATTCGTAATCAGCGGCCTCATGAACTCGTAATTTATATAAAACACGCACGTGTATGGG
This sequence comes from Neodiprion pinetum, assembly GCF_021155775.2. Lineage (NCBI taxonomy): Eukaryota > Metazoa > Arthropoda > Insecta > Hymenoptera > Diprionidae > Neodiprion > Neodiprion pinetum. Next base: position 4,149,320 of record NC_060235.2, read on the forward strand.
AATTATTCATTCAATTTTCACGATTTTTGTCAATCAATTTGTTTCACCAGTAGGTAGTCGTCATAGATAAAACACGCATCAAAGCTCAAACATCCGTATCGTACACCTCTCGTGGCAACGAATGTAAAAAATACCCAACGATAATTATTAATTTCGAATTTTTCAGCTTCTAATAAAGCTAGCGAAATATCTTCTTTACTTTAATTTTTTTTTTAATTAAAGTTCAAACAATTCCGCATAAAATGATTGTATCGTGAGAGTGATTAAGTTGAACTAAACAAATAAAAACGAACGTTAAAGAGGTTCAATCCTTACAGTCTACTCCAAGTGTACAAAATTTTTGTTTCGGGGAAATTTCACCCTCATTGCGTGTCAGGGGTTAAAAAGAAGAGTACGACCGGTATTATTGTAACAACAGTCTTCTTGTTTCTAACTTTTGTCTAGAAACACTTGTCGTGAATAATAAAAAAAAGCATTTTTTACAGTTTATTTCATTTTTGCCTGTTCAACATCATTTCTTTACGCTCAACAAATTCGGTGTTGTTTTATTCCGTAACGTCCGAGATCGTTACAATATTTTCCTCGCTTCGATTATCGTTCGTTCGTTCTGTCATATCTCTCTCTCTCTCTCTCTCTCTCCGTCTCTGGGGAAAGCGAATAAAATTCCACACAACATTCTAACCACCACGTTTTCCTCTCCCCAATATACGCTGCCTATGTTTTTAAGCGTTGCGCCCTTCAAATGGTAATCCTGGGGATCATCCGGTCTTGGGTAGCGTTAATTAATGCCTCCCCGCGTCTCTTTTCCCCTCCTCACTCGCTCGCTCACTCAGTAACTCATGCGCTTGTGTAAATACATTCTCGAGAGTTTTAGGGTCGGGTTAAACGCATTCAAAGCCTCTTCGTAGTGCCTCTGCACAGCGTCACGGGGAAGCCAAAAAAATAAAATAAATAAAAAATACTCTCAAAAGAGAGTTGTTAATACGTCCACGGAAGAGAAAATTAGATCGGGAAACAAGAATTATGAAATAAAACAAACGAATCTCGGTTAGAAATGATAAATAAAATCCCTCTTTCACATGCTCGTTAAATTCATTTATAGAAAAATTATGCAGCCGTCGTTTCGTTGTCGATAAAATTTCATCTTTTATGCTTCTTTCTTTTCCCTACAATCAAAATAGTTTTAAATTGGTCGTAAAGTTATATCTACGTAAAATTTTTACGTCAAACTTTTCTCTACCCGTTGCCCTTATGCAATATTATACGTATAGATCTAAATTGTAAAATCGATAATCACTTTACGTTTAATTTATACTTAAATTCATTTCCACGGTACGCACGCGTACGTACGTACGTAATTGTGTTATTATTATTTCACCTATGTTCGGTTGTTTGATTTCGGAATGTTCTTTGATATTTCATCAGAAGAATTAATGAGGTGAAAAAGTTTGCCCATATTTTCTCTACAGCTGCTACGAGCGTACATCATTACTGTACATGAATAAGTACGTAACAACGCGTTGTAATTTATAGTACAAGATTCACGGTGGATAGACGTAATATGTTCGTTTCTAGATCGTATAGATAAACAGAGCGCGTTGAGGAGAATAAGATACACGATATTACAAACGCACCCTGCCTATACTCCATATTCGTTGAAATTCATGAGAAGAATGAAAAAAAAAAAAAAAAGTGGTAAGAGGTGGAATGATAAAATGGATACAGTATCCAAGAATGTATATAAAAAGCAAGCATCAGCAGCAGCAGCAGCAGCGAACACGGTAAAATGATGCATATGCGATTCGGCTTCTACGCATCTACATAATACGTATACAATATACATACACCCGTTGTTCAAACGGAGTTTAAATTCCTAGGTCTAACATATAAGTAGCGGCAACACGGTTGGCCCGAAAACTTAGGGGAGAGGGGTAAAAGTGGCGAGCAAAACAAAGCGAAGAGCAGCAGCTGGGGGGGTCCATTTTTAAATCTCGAAGAGAGTGTCGGTTTCCTTTTTTACCTCCCCCCTTGCCCTCGTAAAGAATAAGGCGGGATTTTTTGTAGATCTTTCTAGAGTTTCGAGAAGAGGATTTTCAAGATGTCGAAGTCGGCAGTGTTCGTGTGATGACGGATTTTTAGAAAAAATTGTTTATTTCAGGAGAGCTTAAGCGAACGTAAGATAATGGATATCATTTTACATTTTGAACACTTGACACGTACAGAGTCATTATGAAGATGATGCAAATTTGTGATTTTTTTACTCAATGCTTCGTTGCGTTAACGTTAATAAAATATCAACAATCTCGTAGATCTTAAACGTTTACCGATATAGGTATACGCATATGTATACGTAAATCCTTAAATAACTTTTCAAAGAGTATTCTTATCGTAACATGATAAGAAAACTTTTTTGTGGAGCGTTCAATTCTCTACAAAAAATACTTTCTCGTCTCATCACTATACGAATGCGATGACGAGTCATAAAGTTCCAGGGTTCAAAAAAAAAAAAAAAAAAATGATCTTTTTTTTTTCTTTTTATATACAGTCTAATAAATAATAACATCGTCGCTGCAGTTTCCGACTTCATCGTCTTGTTAATAATTTGTTTCGAACATCCTGACTGACGAATCGTAACCGAGCTTCGGGGAAGCTTGAAAGTATAAGAATACCAAGAATTCCCCATTACTTTCATACATCGCAATCAAGGTTCGTATTAATGTCGCGACGATGACTGGACGGACAAATCGAGAGTTAACGAACTTGGCTACAACGTCGTCGAGAATTCAGTCTGACGTAAACGCTAAAAGGACCAGAAAAACGGACAACATGGGGTGGCCGGGTGGTGGAGGGGGACGGGGGGGGGGGGGGAGGTAAACAAAAGAGGGAGGAGACTTTTATCCCTCATTGTCACGGAAAATGACGGAAAATGGAAAACTGCGATTCGGATGACGGATACCTGTCACGGGATCGTCGGACGCGGCGCTGGCTGACAATGAGCAGCAGCCTTTCGCCTGGGCGTAAAGTTTGACCGCTATAAGCGGTGATTCACACGGTCAGTCGAAAGAGAGGCGGGTAAAAAAGGTAAAGGTAGGTTGGTTGGTACTCACCGCTTTCGATGTAGGGGACGAGTAGCAGCAGGAAGAGGACGTATCCGCACTCACTGAACATCGTAACCATCGCTCGTGTTATTATCACAGAGAACGAATTCACGCGTTATCGTCCACCACTTTCACTCGTTTTTCATTTATTAACTCGCGAACCCTCCGCCTTATCCTTCTTTCAGCGCCTACTCGTCGTGTTGTTGTTGTCGCTGTCGCTGTCGTAGAGTAACTTGCGATATTCCCGTTTGTTCACTGAAAACTTGTACAACCACCACCGTTTTCACCACGGAATTATTTTCCACCCATCACCGCACGCCTAAGCCATGATCACCAGCTTTAATTACTGCACGGTTTACAGCTGACCGACCGACCGACCCAACCAACGAACCCACCTACGTATACTCAACACATCGCTAGCCGTCGATTCTGATACTGACGGCAACCTTTGTCCTCGCGTTCAACGATCTGCGCGCAGGCGTCGACACCATATTTAATCAAAATGGCCGAATATGTATTGTCGTGACGTCATAGAGCGGAGCCGGTGAACAAACCGCGTTTTCATACGACGTTCGAATCTAGTAGCTATACCAGAATCGCACATTTTCACACTCGCTGAGAAGAGACTTCGAGGACTTTCGGGCAATCTCTTTACAGCATATCGTACTAGAGGTAGCTTTGCGTTTACGGATATTGTAGCGGAGGGAGAGAGAGAAGTATATGTTGATGTACGCTCTATATCTGATTCGCCGACAAATCTCCTCTCACAATCAGTCGATCAAACACAGAGTGAAAGAGACAGAATAACCCTAATATATTTTTATCTCACATTACTTGGGCTGCATTTTTCGCGATGTCGATGGGTTGGATGGCTGTCTTCAGTGGTATGTGCTTTGAGTACAATTTTTTGACCACTCATATTCGTAGGACGCAGAAAACACGATCAGACTAGGGCGCGTTCCGAAATTAGCCTGCAACGCTAAAAACTCCCTAGGACACAGGCAACGCTATTCGCGAACTCGGCAGCACAAAAGAGATAGCAGATTATTGTTAAAACAACTGACAGTCGTTCATTTCCCGTCATACCTTGCAGTTTCGATTACCGACCGATGGGAGAAGCGTAGTAAATTCACATCACTACAGCTTTTCATCGTTCTCAATAACTACGTTTGATTGCAACGCTTTCACACACTCCGCGTACATTCACGAAGCTTTCGTTTTAAATATTTTGAACAGCCTCGATTGTTGTGTGACGCAAGACCACGATCGAATGAATCTCCAACAACTCACGATCCAATCGTCACACCTCGCCCTCTCGATTACCGACTGTCGAAAGAAACCGTGGAGACGTCCTAAAGTACCGATCTAGTACCGCGGACTCCCGTCAGAGGGTGTTCCGTTTCCGGAACAATCGGCAATCGAGACCGAAAACAAACGAAGATATCTTCGATCATTTTTTAAATCCCTCGTGTATTCCCTCGAATCGAAACAAAGTAGATTCTCTATGTTTCAAATTTTACGATTCTTCGCTTTCTGGATGTCTTTTTAAACTGCCGTACAAATTCTAGAGCGCCTTTTAACCCGATCCCAATTTTTGTTTCACAGTACGTTTATGTACAAAAATACTTTTCGGTTCGCCGCAGTCGCCGCAGTTATCTCAAACGGAGACAATTTGTGTGAAGTTGAGCGATGTGTTGCTATTTTTAATTCGAGGGGCAGGGTCCGGAGTATTTTGAAGCTCGCTTCAGAGACGAGGCGAGAGTGAGAGGCGTGCACCGCGGCCGCTGACGGTAACAACACTTAGTCGCGTGCAGAATAACCCGGAGCTACGAACAGCCGGGTTCACCGTTCAGCGCGGCCGAACGTCTTAGGCGTTAATTATTTTTAATAAGCGTTAATTGGCCTCGTTGACTCGGGCGACCTAGATGTATTCTTGGTAGAAACGAATTAGAAGTCGTCCGTATCTTTGTCTCCCTTCCCTCCGACATGGCAAGTAGCTTAGGAGAAAATTTATCTAGGTTAGGCAAGATCAGGCTACACGTAAAATTTTGATGTTTACATTTTTCATAAATTATTACCTGTTCCATTAGGCTCTTCTTGGCGCGCAACTGGTCATTACTCTCGTTATGGTCAGCGTGATACAAAAACTTGGACCTCATTACTCGTTTGCTCGATGGATCCTCTGCTCCACTGGGTACGCATTGATTTTTCATTGCCGATTTAACCGCCGGTCGTTACTGAGAATTCAATCGTTGAATCACATCTGTTCGATCACTTACCTCAGCGAAATCTTTCAGTCTGATACGATACCTCTATCCTACCGATCAGGAGCTCAGGATACTTGCTGGAGTGCCGAAGGAAAAACCAAAAAAGGGTAAACATGCTGAGAATGGAAAGACGCCCGACGTGTTTCACGTTCCTAGGAACTTGGAAATCAGCCTTGAAAGCGCCAAGGTTTCGGCTCTAGATGTTATACATCTGAAATTTTATACTGAATTTCAGTGGCTGCTAGACTTCTCACTGTACGCGAGCTTGGTTTATATTCTGACCGAGGTAAATTTATGCTCTGCACTGAGACGCCTTGAGAATTGATAATTATAATCACATAATTGATTGATTCATTAAATTTTTGTCATCAGGTTTACACGTACTACTATCCAATGAAAGAAGAGTTCAATCTTAGCATGCTATGGTGTGCTTTGGTTATCGGATTCTCACTGTATCCTTTTATTCAGTGGCACCGAAATATAATGAGCAATATTTACAGACATGCTTAAAGCATGCCTTCTGACAAATTTCCTATTCACCACAATTAGCAAAACTCTACTCTCCCTTTGGGTGCAGTACTTTAAAGGTGAAGAGAGCGTCGGGGAAAGGTCCACTTGTATAGTTACGGGATTCGCCTACCTCCTTATCGCCATGATGGTTCTGATCGTTGATGAAAATACTCTTGAAATTGACCTCGAAAAAGCCTATGTTAGCTTCAATCAAAGTGCGTCTGTTTTTTTGGATAACCAAGGTCTCTCGTCTACGTGAGTTAACAACTATTGTTACCCCTGATATCGGTAAAGCATTACTAAACAAACGCTCACATCGAATATTGAATTTCTTTTCAGAGGTCCAGCCTCCAAGATCGTTTTAAAATTTTTTTTAGCCCTTTGGTGCGGACTCCTTGGATCGTTGTTTACCTTTCCAGGGTTAAGAATGTCCAGAATGCACTGGGACTCACTTAAGTACGTCAATGTCACTTCTAGAAGAAACTCTGAAGTTGCTTTTATAAGTTTTTGAGCAACATACACGCCGGTATTTTTGTCGTTGCAGGTATTGCAAAGAGAGAAGATTATTGCAGTTGCTTTTAAACATCAGTTTTGCTTCCCCCTTTATTTTGGTAATATTGTGGATCAAACCTGTGAGCAGAGATTACTTGACTGTTCGAATATTCGCCGGTATGAACGGCCCATTGTGAGTATTCGTTATCAATCCGGAAGTTCGTAAATTTTATTTTAACAATTTCAGTCAATCGTTTTTTCTGTTCGCAGAATGAGCGTCCAAGCATTTGAGAGCATGAGACTGGCGGCTGTGGTGATTGCGGTAATTTTGAGATTATGCTTAATGCCATTGTACCTGCAATCGTATTTGAATCTCGCCAGCCAGAGACTGGAGGACCAGAAAAAAGAAGCCGGCCGAATAACAAACACCGATCTTCAGAAGAAGGTGTGTTACAATATTTCACGAATCTTATGGGTCGTGACATTACACTCGCAATAAAATATATCGCAATTATTTTAGATTGCCGCGGTATTTTACTACATGTGTGTAGTAGCTCTGCAGTATGTCGCTCCAATCATCATGTGCCTCTTTCTTGCTCTCATGTATAAAACTCTTGGTAAGCTCCAGTTTTACCATTTCACCTTTTCTCGGGCTACAAACGCTTACCGACATATCTTGGATACTGGAATTGAAACTTTTTCCAGGCGGTTTTACTTGGGAAGGACTTCTCAGAGATGTACCGATCGAAGAGTGTCCCGCTGATCAACCGCCGAAAATTGTGTCCCCAATTTTTGACGACGATGACGAAAAGACTGTCGTTCAAACAGCACAGGAGTTTCATCTGGCTCTCGATTCACTGAAACAGGTGAGTCGTAAGCAAGAGGCGATTGAGAACTGTTTGACAATTCTTGCCTCTTTATTCACAGGTTTTCACGACTGACGTATTCAGAGGGCTGCTTGGATTTGGGACGTGGTGGTGTTGTTTTACGTGGTTTGCAAGTACATCTATGGGCATGGTGTATCAGTCCTACTTCGGAAGCACTTGAACAATAATTTATGGCAGGCCTAGATATTAGCGCTCAAAGACCGATCACCAAAAGACGAAGTGAAATTAAATTTCACTTGACAATTTGAACTACTCGTTTTTATTCATCATAATTTATAAACCACTGTTTACCGCCCGGTAAAAATCATTGTACAAAAGTCAAAACATATTACTATAAGTCACTGATGTATAAATATACAATGTATAATAAACAACGAACATAGTATTTATAATGACAGTTTTGAGAAAAGTAAAAAATAAATTGAAACTCACATGCAAATATTATTTTTAATATTATTCTTGTAATCGTGTGAACATAACGTACTTTTAATTTCATTCATAGTTTTTATGAAACTAGTTTTCAAATACTTGTCTCCATATTTGAACCATCTTCGGGCGTAAGATCCGAAGAGCTATCACTAAACGAAAATAATTAAAAAATTTTCATGCACTCTCTACCAATTGTGTATTAAACTATGTATCGTTTTTCTGCATTACGATCTTGAGAGCATTAGTTTCACTACAAACATTCGTACATGAGCCACTGTGTGAATTTTTGATGCTAGTCAGGTTGCGCCTAATGATAGACTATTCGGTTCGCGATCTGACCCACGATAGATTTTAAAAACCACCATCAAGAACAGAGTCTGTGAGTAGAAAATATTTGCAAACACGTGCTATACTAAAATCCACGTGAAATATATCTTGAAGTTCAATTAACGGACATGGTTTAAAACGGAAAGTCGATTGCGAAGAAATCCAAGATTCAAATAGCAATGGTTTCAAAATGACAGTGCTTTTCCTCTTACTTTCTAAGCGTAAAAGAATCAATTCAAGCTCGGTTCTGTACCTGTACCGACATCGGGATTGTCGGTAAGATGTCGGTACAGGAATCTGTATCCAGACATTGGAGGTGTCGATATGATGTCGGTAAGGGAATCTGTATCCAGAACCAAGCTTGAATTGCTCCTCGCGAATGTTCAATTTCTGATAAATTCTCTCAAGCTTAACATCTCAATTAATTTTCAGGTCCTCTGTGAAAAATACAATTTCCTATTCTATTTCATTCATTTTTATCTAGCTATCCGCAGATGTTGAGTTATAGATATCAAATTGTTCAGTTGTAGTAGACGGGGTGGTGGTGGGTCCGAAGTTTGTCGTCTTTCGGTCCGGTACGTAAAACTGAATCAAGATAATGAGGTACGTCGTGATGACGCCGACGAACTGCGAAGCGAAAAGACAACTGTAAACACTGACGGTTGATATTTTGATGAATCTGCACTAATCGTAGGGAAAATTTGAGGATTCACACTTACGCCTTGCAGGAGCGCGTTGTTGAGTTCGAAAAAATGGCAGGCACTGAAAGATACGGAATTTTGTTGCAGCTGGGAAGAAAAGTGAGCGATTTCATTCTGCACGCAGGATCCTTCGTAGGTTTTCGCTTCCGGTTGATAGCTCAATGACCGTCTGTTATTATGTACCCCGGTGTTGTTGTACAGACGTTTATTCGTTAGCTGATTGTTCTTAAGTCCGACTTCGTGGATCAGGATTCCAGTCGATATCGCCTCGCGGCAGGTCAAAGTGCACGCGAAACAATTTAGAGCAAACTGAGTCGCGTATACGATCCAAAGCACGTTGTTTATCATTATAAACTGAAACTTCAATTCCACAACCCCTATGTAGATCCTGAACAGCGTAGCCAAGACCATCATGAACGAGTTTGCCGAGCTCAAAAGCAAGTGCATACCGTGAACTTTGTTCACTATGCTGACCAGTCCGCAGATTTCTGCAGAAATTAATGATCTACAGAATTATCGCTTTCAAGTTTTCTGTTTCATTGTATTCTGGTAATACTCAGAAGCATCTAAGCGGAAGTCAGTTGAAAAAAGCGCACTCGGGAAGGAAGTTGCCGAGCTAAAAATCCATACTTTTTATTCATCTTGTTAAGGGATAATCAAAAATTTTGCTGTTTTCTCAAAACGCTAAAAGCTATGCAGCAGAATAATGGATAATGACTTCAGATTTGAGTTATCCCGAGCATCTAAAACCACTTATACACAAAAATGCAGTCAAATCCCGAATATTTTTAATCCAGACCTATTTTGACTGGACAATAAACATCTCGTTCAAAATATAAAAACCCAAAAAATTGACAAAAAATCACAAACCATGATGCAGCTCCCTCAGTCGTTGGATCTTGAGGACGATCCACGGTGCAGCGTACGAGTCTCCGATCTGCTTGATGAGTCTATTGACGATCTTAAACCTCTGGTGAATCGTGCAGACGACGATGTCGAACCAAAAGTTTGTGATGAGCGACTGGGCTACCGTGTAATAAACGAGCAGATCCGAGGTGTATATCTGCGAGGGATCGGTCAGCTTGTAGTACAAGACGTGAGACACGGCTGAAACGGGACCCATAAGGATGGTGAACCCAAGGGCAAGTCCCAGCCTGAGTTTGATGGAGCGATCGTCGAAGGATGTTTCCCTCCGTATTTTCCTGTCGAGGTGATCGATCCTCTCGATGAATTTCTCCCAACTCTTCTTATGGATCACGCCGAGAAGTACGTAGTAATAGGACGTGACGTAAATGACGGCCTTGTTCATGTAGTACATTATCTTGTACATCTCGCTCCTGAAGACGTTCCCGAACGAGAAGAAGTCTGTTATCCCGTAGGCTATTATCACCGAGCATACCGTGAAGTGCAAGACCCTTATCAGTATCGAGCACTTCTTCCAACCACCAATTTCACAAGCTCCGGTTCCCATAAGCCAGCAGAAAAAATTCAGCGCTTTCAGCGTCTGTTTGAACGTTTTTGGCTCCTTGAAGACGACGTCTATGTCCTCCGTCATTTTTAAGAGTAGTGTTCAGACCGGTCAGAGCTCAGCATTTTCACTGAGCTCTTCTGGTAGGATAATTTTTCCTCGACTTCCCTTCACGGTTATGCGCAATTCTTCACCGCCATAAAGCTTATCCTCTTCACTGATCTGCAATTCTACGTTACACACATGCAACATGAATCTTTTATCCCTACACATTACGAGGATTAAATTTTTTTTCCAAGCAATCTGTTATTTGTTCCGAGTACGGCTGCGAAAATCGTCCGATTTTTCAACGATGACTTTATACCGTGAAATCTGGTTCCTGTAGATTCGTGTTACTTTTACAATGCAAAATTGAAAACGAAATTTTAACGGCAATAGCTTTCAACGTGTTTTCATTTGGGGATGAAGATTTTCACACCGTGATAACGCAGTAATCAAGCTAATTACTCGAGACGAGTGTTACTCCTGAATAATAAAATAACCAGATTCTTGGTAAACTGGCAAACAGTGTAGGACTTGACTAATTGTTTCGTAGAAATAACGAACTTCATAAACCAATAATAGAAATACACATACTGCTTTTTTTTTTTTTTTCTCATTTACTTTCGTTTCGAATATCATTCATCGCCATATATAACGCGCTTCAGCAACGGTTTAATATAAAACGAGCTTTATTTGCCCAACGACTATATTACAATTTATTATACAATAAACATTTAAAATAGGGGTTAAAACGATAACAGCTCATGTATAGGTATAATAATTATTTGATAAACGTCATAAAGTATTTACTGCGTATATATACACACATATATACATATTATTGTTTACACAATATATGCATATATGTATATTTATGTAGCTGAAATGATATGGTTACGAACATTGCTTACGGCCATTGCGATATACCATATATATATAATGTATATGTATATGTATATACATATATTATATATCCAACCGTCTCGATATATATCAAAGTGATTCGGGCATTGCTCGAATTTACAATAATTGGATTTCCCCCACTTTGGTTATTTCATTGATATTTTTTTTTATTTTCTTTTTCTCGAAAAAGGCAGCACAAGTTACTCGAACGATATATTATTATGAATAATTGGTTAGTAATTACTCTGTGGTTACGCAATACATATCATTATACATATAAATACTGTTGTATAATTCGACCTCATACTATAAAACGATTTATTTATATTCTCATGCATTCCGAGTCCAGCGATCGAGGAGATTCAGTGCCGTTTTAATTTCTTCAAATTTCTCTCGATTGCTGATATTTTTCCGGAATATTTTCCCGTAATGCGATAAATTTTTTACTTGGTGGTTGAAAAATCGCAGAGCTGTGAAAATTATCGTTATTCTTTGTATCAACATTTCTGCCATTTTCAGAAAACTTTACCGCTAAAACGAATAAATTTTAGCTAAAATGAAATATTTGCAAAAAATATCGGAAAAATTTATTCGAACGGTTAAATGCTATTCTAAAAAAATCTAGGCACAGTTTTGTCGACAAATGATACATGATCGCGGAAGAAAGTGCTTCGAACGGTGATCTAAGATTTGAATTTAGCACGTCTTTCCTCTTTATCACTAGACGCGTAATTTCGCCCGTTTAAATGAACTCTGTGAACATTAAATATAGCAGGTCGAAGACGTTGAACGGGGATATTCGTAAGCTCAAAAATCTTCAAGTCTGATTATTACAAATACTCAGGCTTTGGAATACGCTATAAATATACTATGTATGTATTATAATATAATTACGTAAGTCTTTGACACCACGTGAACGGGGTTTTCAACAATGCAATTTACATATCCTATAACGTTCTCAAAGAAATAAATAAAAAAAATTGTATCTGCCACTGCGTTTTCCGAATTCACGAACGAGAAACGGAGAAAAGGTTTCCTTTTTTTTTTCGTTCCTTTTTTTTGTTTTTTTTTTTTGTTTTTTTTTTATTCAGTAAAAATTACTCCACACCGAATGTATAATTTAAACACCAACGTTTTTTTTTTTTTTTTTAATTTTCATAGTTTTGTTTTGTTTTCTTTTTTTGTTTTTTTTTTTTTTATTCCAGCATAATCCATATAAATTCTCTCACTCCACGCGATTTCTACCGCAAACGAATGAATAATCTCACTATACGGATATTTGTTAAAAAATTTCTTTGCAATTTTATTATACCGTGTATAATTCTATCCAAAATCGTTAGTCGCACAAGTAAACTTGCAGGTTAAAATGAAAGCTAAATAATATTTTATATAATAAATATGCGGGTATAATAAAGTATACCTATATAGAAATACATTAGAGTATTATACAATATAATTGGACTTAAATTTAATCATAGTATATAATGTTCGCGTTTTTTGTTTTTTTTTTTTTTTTTTTATGCGCGAAAGAAGCTACGATTGGACTTGCAAAGAATCGTCGATGAAAATCCGAGCAAGTCATTCATAGCGAAATTCTTTTGTACATAATAACGCACGTTTACTAATTTGATTTTTGATCATTTCAATGTCCGCCTTTCTTTAAGTTAAATATCTAACTACAAGCTTGTATTATTATTACTGCTCTTTCTGTTATTCGAAATGGTTAAGAAAATCGAGAGCTTTCGGATTATTTTTAATGTAACCGATAATTTAACTTTCATAGACAAATGACAGATTATGTAATTAAAGTATTTATCGGGAAGTGCGTGACACTTTTTGATAGAATTTGATTTCTCCGGAGAATATAAATATAAGAGCTGCGTTTCGTTTTTGTTTTTTGTATTCTGTTTTTTTATCTTCTTCTCTCTGCCACAAATATTACAATATATTTTATCATTATTACTATTCTTTTATTCTTTCTTCGAGTGCATATTTTTTCAGTGACTCGAAACATTCGCTCAGAATTATAGTGAAAAATTCTCTCTCTGCGTGTGTGTGTGTGTGCCTGTGTGTATATATATGTATAGTAGTCCTATTTAAATTATCAGTTATTTACACGAACCGTAACTATCGCAGCTTTTAGTCTTCTTCAGCTATACTTGAAAACTGTCGGCTGATGTGCAAGGCCCGTTGTAGGTGGATATTGCATTCGCTTCTTTAGCCAACGGTGGTGTTGTTGTCGTTGTTCCTGACGTACCCGACGTTGTTGGCACTTGCTGAAATTCACGTGATTCGAATTGGCGTTCATTTGGATTTTTCAGTGGTACGGGATAGCGACAAAAATTCAACAACTGTCAAATTTATGAACAATTGCACGTCTTGCAATTGAATATACTACTTTTGCATTTGTTTCGAGTTTTAATGTTTGAAAGAACAGTTGGTGGCCACCTTTGAGGAAGCTAGTGATAAAAAAAAATGATATTCCGACCATTCTATTTCTTTACGTCACAGTACTCGGACTTTCTACGTTACTAAAATCCATAACGAAAATTTTTCTTTCGTTAAAAATTCTATACCGCGGGTCTTGTACAATTCTTTGACCCTTCTGTATTTTCAGCTCGACCGAATCCTCACCTCGGCAACCTCGTCCACCGACGGAAGTAGTTCGTCAGTTGAATGCGGTGTCCTGGGGCTGGGAGTTGGCGCAGACTGTTGCTGTTCCCGTTGACGTTGCAGCCTGAGTTCCTGGAGAGCGAGTCGATGTTCCTTCTCGTTTCTCTCGCGTTCAAGTCTCCGGGCGCTGTAGCTACGCGCGGAGGATGTCGAGCTGTGAATCGAGGCTAAGCTAGGTCGACGAGAACCTGGTGGACGAACAAGACGATTTTCTCGGTCAGAGATCAGGCGGATCTGAGGCGATCTGTCGATTCATCTTTTTCCATTCGACGACGTGGTGGTCGAAAGGGAAAAGGAAAAGAGACGAAAACGGCTGCGTGCAACGTTTAATCCACCGAAAGAAAATTCTAGTTATGGTTACTATGTCTCTTCATTTTTTTCAACCTCAACGAATTACTTTATAGTTCTGGGTAGAAGATGAAAAACGAAATTGGTTACAAAACTTGAAGTAGAGATATCAAACTTTGACGAAATGTCAAAGTACAAAGTTCCGAAAGGGCGTAAATCCGACATGTCAAAGTTCCGGAAGTGCGAAAATGAGAAAATTTAAAGATCCGAACACATTGAAATTCTGAATGATCCAAGATTTTCAGTTTTGTGAATTTCTGGTTTGGTCAAATTTCACCATTTTGATATCTCTTTGTTTTGGATTTTCGATATTTTTACTTTCGGAATTCTGATCATTCTATTTTCGGGTTTTTTCATTTTTTACACCCATTTTTTGAATCATACTACGCCCCGTGAGTATATTTTAATATTTGTAATTTTACTCGATCGGAACTTTGCTTAATCGTAATTTGAATTTTCGGAATCTTGCATTTCGAAACTTTGAAGCGTCGGCTTTCCGACCATTCGAAACTTTGTTGTTTCGTCAAAGTTTGATTTCTTTCATTCAAATTTCGTCACAAAATAATTCGGATTAGGCAATTTCGGAACATCAACCCGACCCTGCAATGAAGTCGAATGTTTCATTAACCAGAAAATATAACACTGACTACAATAATTTATTGCATTGAATAGTTACTAATTCTACCAAACTTTCTTACGAGTCGAATAATATCCAAACCGTTGTTGAAACGATACCAATTTTATTAAAATCGTCTGGTAACCATAACGAATAAAAATTTTCTCACAGCGCGCTTGCGTGCTTTAGTGCTAAAGCGCATGGATGATCAGGAGCTGAGCTTAGCGCCATAAAACTATGAGGATATAGTCGCAATAACGATGCTCTCTATCTTTACCGATTACTCATGCAAATTCGATACGATTTATTACGACACGTGATCCAATGTATTCAGTTAGCCTTTATTTTTGGTCAGCCTCGAACGAAGGTGAGCTTAAATTTTCCTTATTCGGTAAAAACGGATGCTCGGTAATAGGGTTTAGGTATAATGGCCTCTGGCATTCGGCCAGACTTGTAATAGAACTAGATCGTACACTTTGCAGATTTTGAAACGATAAACCAAGTTTAAAAGCTCCGCGGATTTTTCTTCAGGGAAATAAATTCTCTGCGAAATGCGAGTCGAGATATGTACCCGATTTATCTTCTCGAATCTCCAGCAGATTTTTACAGGAATAGAACACGAGAGGAAAAGTGAATAAAATTTGACAGGTTGAAGCTGGATTTTATTCATCCGGATTAAAAATTTTCTCTAGCGTTCTTGACTCGTCTGTAAAATTCATCACAACGTTCAATTACGGAGACAAGTTTCCGGCCCTCGGAAAACTATTATAAAATGATCGATAACCACATTGACTTGTGAAAAAAGAAATCGTCGCATGCGTCATTCATGCCAATAATAAAATAATATTGGGCAAGTACAAAGTTTGAAGCTGTATAAAGAGAGGATATCGTGCGATGAATGAATGCAGTATTTTATCGTGAACAGTGAGACTGGTGTAGGTGTGTGTGTGTGTTTGTAATTATTGTGTATTTATACGAGTCAATAGATTAATTAATTTTCATTTTTAAGGAGCAATGAATAAGTGAAAAAATTTATCTTACAGATGCATGTACGTATGAAACTTTTATTCTATACTGCTTGGTTTGTCAAAGTAACAAAATGCGATATAGATTGCGGTTTTTATTCAAAGCTGGCTTTGATTGTGTTAGATAAAAACGTAAAGCATTCAACGCCTAAAGCAATTAATGTGCTCAAATATATAATTCGAGTTGTCTAACCCCGGACAGGCACTAAAATAGTTTAATTCTTATTTATTTTAAAAACATTTGGGTATTAAAATTAAGTTTTTGTCAAATTAATTTTGAAAAAGCTACAATATCTGCCCTGCCAAAGGATAGATTCCCGATCAAACCGCAGTCTGAATCATATTTTTAATTTCTGTGCGGTTTTTTGATCGAATTGACGATAGTAAGTTTGTCGTGTTTCGGTGACCCAAGTGTAAAAACATACGTATCATAAATAATATGAAACAACGATTGTTTCTTTCATCAAAGAGATAGGAAATCTTGCAACTGATTTAACGAACGCAAAAATTGTTGAGTTGTATATGATAAATAACGTATAATATAACTATATATCATTATATGATAAATTAAAAATTGTTAATTGAATTGTGGCTAATTTTTCATGCGAGGCTATCATATGTATATATATATATATATACCCTAGGGTGATCCTTACTTGGGATGTTGATGATTTGTTTTCCGACCACCCCCCAAATCAACTATAAATAATTCAACAACAATTTCCTAATTCTTTCAGATTTTTATATCAATTCTAACCCGTGCCTGTAAATGGATGGATATCACCGTTTAAAATGCACTTGTTTCAGACACATTCTCAGCATATATTTTATTGTAAGAGTGACGATGTTCGAATCAATCTGTAATTGCGAAGATTTAGTGAGTATTAGTACTACTATCTGAGAAAAAATTCACATCATCGTACCAACCAATCTCGACGAATTGCACACCCTAGAAATTTGACTTTTTATTTTTATTTATAAGAAATGCAATTGTCTATATTACCTGGTATGATGATGTGAATTTTTTCTCAGATAGTAGCACTAATGCTCACTAAAACCTCACATTCACGGATGTTTTCGAACATTATTACTCTTACAGTAAAGTATATACTAAGAACGTGTCCGAAACACGTGTATTTTAAATTGTAAAATCCTTCTTGTTACAGGCACGGGTTACAGTTGATATTAAAATATGAAAAAAATTGTGAATTGTTTTTGAATTATATATAGTTGATTTGGTGCGGTGATCCGGAATAAATTCGTCAACATTGTAAATGAGGACCACCCTAATATATATATATACTATATATATGTATTACTACAAGTGTGTGTGTGTTTATGCGTTATATCAGATATGTGTATAAATTGCGAAATATTAGTATATTATATATGTGTATGTAAGTATGCGTTATACGGTGCAGCTTAGACTATCTAGTGCGAAATCGCATTTCTTCAGCTATACTATATGTATCTTGCATTTCTTACCGGAACAAGCGATCATTTTTTCTATTTTTTTTATTTGTAGTTTTTTTTTCTGTGTGTGTTTTTCGTACTATCGTTCCTTTTCTTTATTTCGTGCGTTTAATGAAAATAGTGGCCGCTGCCATCTTGCCCTCTCGTTACGCACTCTAACGAATTTTCAAATTCTCTCCTGTATACACGTGTGTGTGTATTCGTAATGCGGGGAATTGATTTTTTTTCCTAACAATAATTGTGCTTCTCTGTGTGGGTATGATATGTTTTACCGTTGATGAAAGAAATAGAACTATATGAGAGAGAAAGAAAGAAAGAAAGAACGAAAGAAAAAAAAAAAAACATTCGATCCGATTTGAGAAACGCGCGGAAAGAAACGAGAATGAAAAAAAAAAAATAAATAAATTACAAATATATGAGAAACATTGCTCGGAGGAAGGGATTCGTTTTTTAGAGCATATCAATTTAAACGAAAATTCGTATAATATTATACAATTGTTGTGTTCTTGTTGGCGAATGAGGTGGTCCAATAGGTGTGTAATGTATGGAGTTCGTTAAACGACAGGGAACAACGCAAGCACATCAAATAAGGTACACGATTCATGTGTGAAGTATAACAGGTATGACGATATTATGCAAAAGGTATAGAGAGTGGAATATTAACGAATCAAACATCGAGAATACGAGGCACCACATTACTGATATATGATAAAAAAGCTGACAAACATCAAAGTGTGTTTAACCGGGACAAGCAATTTGTATTTCCGAAGTTTTTCTGCTTTCTTTGACTCATTATTTTTTTTTTTTTTTTGTCCTTTACTTCTCAAACAACGAAAGTGTAATTTCAGTTATTTATAAGGCACATGTATAATATGCACACACGTATGATGCACGGTGGACAGATAACAAGGACACATTATAAGTGACAGAGAGCGTGAGTGAGAGAAAAGAATTATCGTATGGATTGATGGGATTAGTTTACGGGATCGAGGATATGTATTTTTTATGGCCGCAGGACGATCTGCGGCCAAGAAATTATAATATATCGAACAGAACCGGCGCGTAGATCGGTGGAAAAAAATCCCTTTCGTTACTTTGGAAAAAATTCAGCAGTACCATGTTTCATATATTGAAGCAAATGAATTGTGGAAAATTTTATGACTCGACAACGAATTGTTCAATTTGATTCGAGTATGATTTACTCGTAATTTAGTAGATCGACTTTTATCTGCATCTTTTTTTCACAAGAAAGGAATTACCAGAAGCATTTTTATTGGTAATAACGTAAACAACATATTTTTCAACGAGAGAATAAACTCATTTTATAACTAGAGTCACGATTCGATTTTTCTTTTTTTTTTTTGTTTTTTTTTACAAATGGTAACTTTTTGAAGTTGAAATTGAATTTTTGCTCGAACACGTACAACTCTTCTTACTTTTGAGTACTCTTCGCAAAGATAAACGATAGTTCAGCAATATCCAAGAATACTGTCTTCAAATTTCAAATGAATCGGTCGAGCAGATTTTGCAATTGTCGATAACGTTATTGTCAATAAAGATGCATTCCAATGATTGAATCTAACGAAAAAAAAATGAGGCTGAAGCTACATACGATCTATATAGTTCTTGAATGAAACAAACCTGAAACGAATTGAACAATTGGTTGTTGAGACATAATTTCCCGAATATCCCTTCAACCCTTTCAGTCACGCAATTTAGTTTTTCAGTTTACCTGAAAATCCCAAAAGAATTCAGGATTTTATATAGAATATAAGAAATGAGAAGTAAATAAAATATAAGTGTGCCATTATAGCGGTTTCTGTGACCGAAGGGGTTGCCAAACCAGTAGGTTGCCAATTTTGTAATACATCGAGAAAAATTTCATTTGTTAGTAACTAGAAAAATGCAATAAAACAAGTATCGTTGAAAAAACTGTTTGAATATTGTTGGAATTACGAAAAACGAGCTACGCGTAACGATTCTTTTTTGGTAATTGCAACGCAAAATCGGTTTGTTCGGTTTACTCTACCTTTTTAGTTGAACAAGGCTTTACCATCAATTTATCGTTGCACAAGCATTAAATTTTCGCAACAGTTGCAAGAAAATCTAGCAACAGTGATCGTAATGAGAAAGAATAGCAACGGATACCAGACTTTCCGGTAACGGCTAGAAAACTAATTTTCATTTTCTACCTAGAACGATATTTTTCGATTGCGGTAAAAAATGAAAATAGTTAAGGACTGAGCGTTAACCGGAACTAAAAATTTCTCTCCGTGTACAACGACTAGAAGAATTGATAAAAGCTTGTGGCACTTGAGCTTGCTAAAAAGTGGGCTTGCAAGAAGGTTATCGCCGTAACGAAGGGGAGCTTTTTTCCGTCCGACGCATCCTGATCTGGCCGATTTATTTTCGTGTCGATAGTCGGAGGGTGTGAAGCGAGCTACGAGGTTCTACCGAGGCCGTCCGAGGATCCCT
Source organism: Neodiprion pinetum (assembly GCF_021155775.2). NCBI lineage: Eukaryota > Metazoa > Arthropoda > Insecta > Hymenoptera > Diprionidae > Neodiprion > Neodiprion pinetum. The sequence goes on from NC_060235.2 coordinate 4,169,054, forward strand.
CAGCAACGTCGCTAAGGGTCCGTCGATGCCTGTTTCCACCGTTTCCACCACCTTTCGTTGTCGCTTGGAGGTGGCACGATATAAGCAAGATGGCGGCGGCCCGGGCCGCACCTGCTCGCGAAGCGGGCACCAGGGGCCCGCGACTTCCGCCGCTGCTCGGCCTCCTGGAGAACGCAGAGGCCAGGGCGCTTCCGCTGCGTTGGCTAGATCGCGAGGACGGCCGACCTCCGTGGAGTGTCAATGGTATACCTGCAAGTCGATTATGGTATTCGATTTTTCTCTACCTGCCGCTTAGGGTGCTTCATTTTTTTTACTTGTTTTCTTTCCTTCTCTCTTTCTCAAGGTACCACTGAAAAAAGAAAAAAAAAAAACAACTTGTCGCAAGACCCGGAGGAAGTAGGAAAATATTTTGATGTCGCTGCCAATTATTGTAATATTTTTTATTTATTTTTATGTGCACACCTTACGGACTTCTATAAATTTATAAATCAGTTTATCCTTTTTTTTTTCGCATCGTGGTCCGATTAATCATTGTTTATAAAAATTAGTACTCAAAATGAAACGGGGACGTCAAGGTGACGCGATACTCCTGTTTCGGTGGCAAAAACTGTTATACAAATTTCTACGAGACGATTTTATTAATCTTTCGGACAAACGACGAGACGAAAAAAAAAAAAAAAAACAAAAATAAACTAATGTATTTGTAAGTTCGTAAGGTGTAGAGATAAAAACAAATAAACAATACTACAATAATTGGTAGCGACCTCTAAATATTTTCCTACCTCCTCCAGGTCTTGCGATAACTTATTTTTCAGTATTTGTCACGAATTTTTCGAGTGGCACCTTGAGAAAAAAAAACTTTCAAATGCACCACCCTACTGCTGTTATCCGCTTCTTGCACGAAGCCTAAAACTCGACGCGGGACACGCGGTGAGGCGAATATCCCCATTGCTTGGCTGCGTTGTGTGTTACTTTATTTTCTATTCACGTGGACTTCGATATTTAGAGATATATACGTTGATGTCAAAATCGACCAGGGCAACCCATAAAGAGGATATTTTGCTTTACACCAAAAGTCGATGTAATTATACGTCGATTATAATTATTTTTTCATTGTTTCAAAATTGTATTCATGTACTGGAACATTGCTACATTTTACCGCAGAAATGTTCGGATAAGAATTTTCCTCCAGGTTGTAGAGTCAAGCGATAATTTGATCGGAGATATGAATCTGTTGTTTGATTCGTGTTTATTGCTAGAAAAAAGTCACGTTTAATCGTGATGAAAATTTCTTTTATACTCTAATCATCATGAAAATCGTGTATCATTGTGATTTGTCTAAATTGTAAGTATAATAGCATTAATCTTGACCCTGGGATGCATGTCATGTCAATGTATAATAATTATACAGCTGTCTTGTGATCCGAACCGTTTTATTAAATAATAATAATCAAAGGACAACGAAACGTAGAAAAAGAATAACTTCGGTGAAATTGTGTTGTAATATCTGTAACGTCAAATATTACATTTACTCGCGGTAAGATATTCGAAAAATATCAAAGGTGAGTAATATTTCCCCGTTTGTTAATATAAAAATTACAAATACATATTATACATACAGATGTATAAAATAAATGTTCGGTATATGTATATTGTATATATACATACACGGTATAACGACGTCGACAAACGCAATATGCAAACGACACGACACGCAAAACAGTTTGAAATCTTCTCTAATACAACTGGTTTACATCGAAGGGTATTTTACTTACCCGTATCGCTTGAGAATAGCATGGGCGGTGCGTGATTTGCGTTCGCGTAGTGTCTTGGTCTCGTATATCTCGCCCTGCTGAATAGTTTCAGGACAAAGCAGATTAGGGCCGTAAAGATCGCTAGGCCTGAAGCGACGCCCAGCAGCGTTGGTACGTCTGTTGTTATCAGCACCAGATCTGCGCGGGGAATCAGTAAATAAATAGCAAGTGTGTGATTATAAATTAAGCCAAGAGCAAGCCAGACTGTAAGAAAAAAAATTTACCTAGACTTCTATTACAGGTACACGATCTACGGTTGCCCGTTCAATTTAACACAATCTGATGTCAATATCACACTGGATGTTCGATGTCAATTTACCATCATATAACGTCAATCTAACATCATTTGATGCCAATATCACACCAACTGTTTGATGCCAATTTAGCGTCATATGATGTCAATACAAAATTATCTGATGTCAACGCCACACCAGATTTTTGATGAAAATTTAGCATTATATGACGTCAATACCACAACGACCATTTGATGTCAATTTAGCATCATCTGATGTCAATTTAACACTTTATGATGCCAACATAACATCATTTGATGTCAGTTTCGGATTTCAATTTGACACTAATTAAATATTTCAATCTAACATTCTCCAATGTCAATACAACATTGCATGATGTAAATCCTATGCTATTATACGATGTCAATGTGACACGGTCTGATGTCAGTATAACGTTATATTATATTAATCCAACCCCGCAATATCTGATATATAATCCTTAATAATTTTCACACGTAATGCAACAACTCACCCTCGGCGCAGAAGACTTTTTTGCTGGGTCGCGATAGCGCGACTCTGTGGTACCCCGTTTTGCACTCGCAAATAGCGTTGTGCTGAACCTGGGTGCAGGTCGCGTACTGATCGGCAAACGTGCAGGTGGCCCGATAAAAGCACTGCTCACCAAGTTTCTTGGCTGTGAACATAATACTTGGAGGTTTAGATTGAACTTGCAACCGGCCACCGAAAGCTTTTGGCTGTTTTTAAATGTTTGAAAAAGAAAAAAAAAAAAAAAATACTCATACGTTTGGCACATCCTTTCGCAGGACCGAGCCTGACTGGGAAGAATTTTTCGCACTCGCAATGAGCAGTAATTGGATCGCAGAATACATGCTGAAGTTCCGGATTGCAGGTGAGGTCGCACGGTGAGCCAAGGTATAGTCCTCTTTCTGAAATCAGAAGGTTTCCAGATTACTTCAGCCCCCATTCGGGTGAAATTTGTCATTGTTGACGTTTCGTGGATCAGTCGAGGTTCCAATGAACCCGAAAAAGCTCCTCCATGAATTCGTGACGCCACAGCTATTGCGCTCAACTTTTTGGAAAGATAAAGAACGGCTTCTCTGCAAGCCTTGGACGTCGTCACATCGGCCATTGTTAAGGTGTTATCGAAAACACGATAGCTGTGCGCCAACCTCGTCGAAGGACAATGGAATTTAATTTTCAAGCACATCCTCGCGTTTTGCTTATCGATGACAGATCTCAAGAAGGGTGAGAGATACCGGCTGCTTTTCCATTGAATTCGGCTCGAGGCGCGGAGAGGAATTTTAGCCCAAGGCACAAGGTGACTTCTGCGCTTCTTCATATTCGAGCCGTGTCTATTGTCACTTAGGAGACTCAATTTTGCGACTTTTAACCGACTTGAAACGGTGCCAGAGTTTTCTCAGAGTTTCAAGTTTGAAGAGGCGGATCAGCCGGGGGAAAAATTCCCTCTGGCGCAAGACTCTCGGGACTTTTGAGCGTAAGACGATCCTTGTATGTGAACTCTGGTCTCTGGCACCGATTCCGGACTCTCTCTCTTATCATTGGTAAAAGTTCTTGGGCTTCTTGCCCGGGTTTATCTGATTCCGGGGGCGGTGAAGGCGGTGCGCCTTGACCTGGTAATAAAATACCGACTTGGGTACCAGTTGGCCAATTATTAAGTCGCGTTAATTACCCGAACTTAAGGAGGTTGGGCTGCCAAAATTTGGCGCTTTTTAGTAATTTCTTCGAGGGATAGTCGTGCAGTGATTATTAATCTTAGTATTGTGCTCAAATCGTTATTGAAAATACAGAAATAAAAGATATTGGAGTTGTAAACAAATGCTTCGATATATCAATACTTTATTTAAAGTGACTCCGAGATGTTAAAATATCTAGCATCTAGATTTCTTCGATTTTAATGTATAACAATACCATTTTATTCGGAATTGTATTTTCTACAATAGGTTGCTGAAATTTTTTTCGTTTCCATTTCATTACTCCAATGGATATTACCATTTGTTTACAGTAATCTATATCGTTTCAAATTCTGTAATATCAAACATTAAACAATGCCAATATCACTAGACAAGGGTGGTTCAGTGAATTCATCGAAAATAGTTTTCTGAAGAAAATTAGCCATCGTAAAGTATGATAAAACAAATCTACAGATTGTTTTGAATCACTTTGAAGCGATTCGAAATCAATACGTCGTTATCTACGATCTTTTTGTTCGTAATTTTAGTACCTATTTGTCTATTTTTAAAGGGCTTTTTGTTGCTCACGAATACAACAGCGTAATGAATATTCAACGCACGAATGTATTTCAATAAAACTGATAAAAATATGTCGCGTTTCGAAAGGTGAATTTGGTCAATAATTGATACTACCCTGCATTCCTTCCGTGCCGAATAATAAATATTTGTACATACCGCGGTACCCGTTTCAAGTGGCTCTTCGAAGCTCGTGCATTGCGGCAGTTTCGTGATTTTTATTTTTTCTTCTATTTTACCGCAGCAATTAAATTGAGCTACGCCCCGGTAGCAGCAAGAAGGAGAACTCCACGTTTTCCATTTTTCTCTGCTCTGCTTTTTTCCGGTTTTCGTCGCTCTGCGCGTCATTAAAAATTAAAGTTCAGCCATTCCGAGACTTGGGAATTACGATTAAACGTGACTCCGATATATTCTTAGAGCAGCTTTTTCCCTCAGAGTCTGAAATTTCTCAATTTCCAATTACGTAATCGATGAATAGTCGAGGTGGGTTTTTGTCCTACGCTTACGGCCGAATGAGCGAAATAATCACGCTATATTAAACCCAATTTCTCGCTCGGCAAATTTATTAGCAAACCCTAAAAGCTCGGTGCCGTTGCTTTCCTCTTGAAATCTCGCTTCGCGTCAATATATGAAGCTAATTGCATCGTGCAAAATCGATTTTCGCAGCCACCGGCATTGACCTACAATTTCTATCAAAGATACCGTATCTGAAAGTAATTAAAATACGTTGCGAAAACGACTCGACGGTCAAATCAAAGAGCAGAAATTTCTAACGATAGGAAAAAGCGGTAAGCGCAGCGTACATACGGCCGAGTTGACGCAATTTCCTGGAATTAAGCGTACTTAAAAATCAACCGTCAGATTAGCTTGGAACAAGACGCGTTAAACAATCGTCTAGGTCAAACGATTTGGATATTATCAACGTCTGCGGTATAAGCCGTGTAAACGTAAATTGGCCGACACGTCCGGTTCGCTTCGCGTGACAAATTGTCGTTTACAAAATTCTTGAGTTGTTCGGAGTGTGGGCGCGTTTATCCGACCTGAGAATCAGCCGGATAATCAAGAGACAAGAATCGCCTGGAGCTGTAGGCATTCGGGATGTGAAAACGCAGTAAACAAACCGTCGGGATCGATTTCCCGAGGGCGTATTTCACTATTTCAGCCTTGGGAAATTCTCCCAGACTCGGAGACACGAGAAGGGGGGAAAACGACGTGTAATAAGAAAACGAGAAAAAAAAAGAAAAAAATTCTGGCAGGATGTGGCTGTCATATCCAACCAGCGGTTTATTCTACTCTCGAGGAGCCGCGAGCTTGCGCGAAGATGAGTAGGAATCGATGAACTTCTCGTACAAAAGACGCGAACAATGCCGGTTCACCAGAAGCAAAGCCCAATAAATTTTACTTTTAACCCCTGATCAGCTCAACTTTTCCTCTGATACAAAATCACTAAAAAATTGGTCGAGCAAAAATTATATCTCTAATTACTTTACGTTAGACGCTGCAAATTTGTATAGAAAAGATGAAACACTCCCTCACGAGTGGATCGAAAAAGCTTTCCAGCATATTTGATCAACTTGTTTTCATCTTGAGTTCTTGAAAGCTTTGTACACTCGTCTACCGCTATAATAGAATCATTTGCATAATTGACGACTTCCGGTCAGCGTCTCTGGGTTTCGCAGCACAAAATACAACCAGGAAATATTAATACACGTATAAAAAATAGACAATTTTATCCGCCTACGACTAATTCGCGATAAAAGAAAGAAGAAAAATAAAAAATTGCACCGAAAACAACGGAGACAATTCTAAAAATGGTTGAAGACCAAAAGTGCGAATTCATCGATGGATTTAGGACGGAATTTAATTGCAGGACCTTGATTATAACTGATTATTCAAGGAGGTTGGCATTGAGGTTACATAATCAAGAGCCTCGACCATGCAGTTTGGATTTTAACCTCGTGAAAGCATTCGGAAATAAACTGGAAATCGATCCGCAGATTATTCGCTGCACGGTTTTATAGGCTGCACCAATCGATACTTACGTTTCTGTAATAAACTAGGTCCTAAAATCGGCCGTATTCGGTTTAACTTTTTCATCATTCACATGCGAGCGAAATAAGATTAAAATTTTGGGTTACTGCCTGAAGTGCTACGAACTAAATTAAATCCGGGGGAAAGATTGATTTCGAGATTTGAATTTCAGAAATCGCGAGAACGGCTGAAAGCTTTTATTTATGCGATTCGTGAGATTCGAGCCATCGAAATAAACTATGCAGGCATAATCTGAAAACCGTCAACACGCAGCTCGGCGGCAAAAATTGTAATTTATTCCTGCAACGGTATGCTTTTGAATAAAATAATTCATTCAAAATGATTCCGCTCCACGGACAAAGGGCATAGATGAGTATCATGTGCTTGCATAGGTCGAATTAACACGCTGATTGCACGTTTGGCATTCACGATACGTTGCATACGTTATACGTTGTAGTACTTGCCGCGAGAGCGCCGAGCTTGCAGCATCCATTAAAATCAATACAGAGTGAGTGCGCCTGCAGAGCGAGCGCAAGAGCGCAAAGTTTCACTTAAACCGTATGACAAAAAAATGATACGCAAAACCGAAGAACGATTTTTTAAGCTCGTTTTTATTTCTACTTCACGGGGTTCACATAATTTTTCGGTATAAATTTCTTTCCATTCAATATGGCGGCAGTTTTACGCTGCAAGCTCGTTGAAAATCTCAGTGATCTAAGATTTCATGGGTTTCCGTATAGAGTTGGAGGTTGAAAATATTATATGCTTCTCTTAATTTTCTGAGAGTCTAATTGCGATTCTGAGATTCATTACAGATCCTGAAACGCGGAGATGATGATGATGATGATCTTCTTTTACGCGGCTACGCGCTGTGTTGCGTTGCTAAGAATTCACGCAACGGTACAGCGCAGCATCAGATCAATTTCAGAATATACCCGAAAAGAGAAAGACGTAGAGAGAGAGAGAGAGAGAAAGGGAGAGGAAAGAAAGAGTGAGGGAGATAGAGAAAGTTTCTAGTCAGAGGAAATTGGGAGATTAGAATTTTCAGAACAGATTTCCTCAGTAGGAAGAACCGAGATCGTGCTTTTCGGAGCTTTTAGGGATGGTTGATTGGGTCAGGCAGTATTATTCGGGGAATCTATGCACGGTCAAGAGTTCTGTTGATCAGGGTCTGTTTTCAGGCGAAGGGCAAAAAAGCTCGGGAGGATAACAGGAACGTTTGGAAAATGTCCGCACCCGTGAAGCTCCGGGAAGCTCCGAGAAGCACCGTGCACACGAGACAAACTGGGAACGATAAGAGGATCGGTTTCTTACCTGTTGTGTTTGCGTCGATGAAATCCTCGTCGCTGTCCTCCGGTGAGAGGGGTGGCTCCTCGTCGTAGACCGCATCGTCCGTTGAATGCCGAAGGTCATCATCCCCAGGTTGGGGTGAGGTCGGAACGATGAGGAGAACGAGGCAGGATAGCCAGCAGGTAAGTCTCAGGGCGCCGAGAATAACACTCATCGCCCCCGCGGCGCGAGACAGCCCCAGGATCCGGACACCGGCGCATCGGCATCTTCGTGGTCCGCCCGCCCCCTCTCCAATGCGCCCGGAGCGACGGCAGCGCCGCGACGCGTACCGACGACGACGACGACGAGGAGGAGGAAAGCTCTCCCGCCCCTCGTCGACCATCTCGCGGCAGCCTTCGCCAATTCGGAGCGACGCCGAGTCGCCGCTTTGAAGATTTCTGCAAGCTCCGTTGGCGCTGCGCGGCAAAGCTGCTCTTCCGATGGTCGTTGTCACGAGCTTTCGGAGTGAGGTACTCGTGTCGGTAAGGCAGAGAGGTGACCGACGCACGGTGCTCGAGGAGAATTGAGCTTTCGTGTTGCATTTTCGTTGGAAGTTATGCGTACCGGAATTGTAAAACGAAATTGTTCGTTCGGCATTCGATGGTGATGAGAAATTAGTGGCGACGAGGGGAAATTGAATTCGTAACTCGTCATATCTCTGCGGTAGAAGATCTTTCTTTAAAAGCCTTATGGAATTCAAAGTGAGCTTTTTTCATTTTCTGGGACATAAACTCGAGATTGTACTTATTGTACTTGTACTTGACTTTTTAATTTTAACTAGAACAGCACCATCGTTTCAAAGTACTCGACAGTTGGATTGATGTTGCGAGCATAGAAATGTTCACTTTTTGGCTGAAGGTAGCTTTCGATGCGATTAGGATTGTAATCCGCTGTAACTTCTTGCAATTAAATACAGAGCTACGATCGTTTACCATATTGTCGATTGAAGAGAGATAGAGATGGTTTTACTAAAATTGTTACGCTGCATGGAGAACTTTTGGTAATTTGAGAGCGAAACAATTAATTGTTCGGTATTTATCACCATCGTACGGGAATCAGACACGCTGATTATGGATTACGGATTGGAATGATTTTGTCTACCGCGTCCGATCCGTTTGGTGGTTGTCGTGAGACTGGAAGACCGGCAATTAACACCGTTCCGTTGAATGTTTGGCTCTCTGATAGAGGGCGTGAAAATCATCCCTACTCGCGCCAAGTTGACAAATATAACGAGCAGCTTTGGCGCACCTTCACGGGAGGATCGGATTTGAATGTTGTAGGTACTGACGAAAGATGATTCACAAGGTCAATAAATTTATTAACGATATTGTTATCCGTATGCATATATTATCACCAATTTTTAGCAGAAAAAAACATTGATATTTAACATGCGCGATTGTTTGTAGAATATTAAGATGTTTTAATTACTAATTATATTTAAACCAAATTTTCGACAATTTGATGCGATTGCATCACAGAGATCATTGAAAGATTGAGCAGAATCTTCGTTTCAACGGCTCGTACAAATGAACTTCCCCAGCGTCATCGTACACAGGCATAGCTAGATGTACATTAATTCAGTGAGTAAGCAGGTATGGATTGAACAAAACAATAGTTCTCACGAAAATTAGAACCGTCTAAGAAAATTAGTAAATTTGATATGCAAGCTTTGGGACTTACCTTCATTGAATCCTCCGTTTCTTCGCCTCCTGTGTACGAAAGTAACAAAGCCGAAGATCGCCGCGAACAATATAATTGGTATTAATATCAATACTGTTATGGTTGTTGATTTTTGTGACCAATCGGTATCGCTAGGTCTCATTTCATTGCACGCAGAAGCTGAAATTAGTAGAAAATCAGTGATTCACAATGGCGATCTGTAAATTTAGACTTGGTATTGTTTCAGAATATAACAAGACAAACAGGAAATGTACGACCCGAATTTATGGGTTCTCGCATTCAAATATTCAAACGAATCGTTCTCACTCACCAATCGGAACAAAATAGTAAGTCATGTTTGCGGTAGATCGGGTGAAGTTAGCGATGCTTCTGATCGTGAGTTCGTTGAAGCATTTTTCGTGACACCGTGGAAGCTCTGTGTCAACTTGAAAATTCGTCGTTTCATCGTCGGTGCCATTGGATTCCGAAATTTCTCTGAAAATGATGCAAAAACGTGACGAATCTTTATTATATTTTGATGCCTCGCGGAGGAATTGTGGTCTTATGATATGTCTGATTGTGAATATCTTGGGATCCGTTTTTTCTTTCAGAATCAGGTTACGCACAAATTTAACGCCGTACTTTGTGCTCTGATCGATTGCATCGGCTTCTACCTTTCGAAAGTTATCTGAATTATTATTATTATTATTATTATTATTGTTATCGTTATTGTTATTGTTGTTATTGTACCCACCTTATCGAGTTTTCGGAGTCGTGAGGAGTGTATAGCGCTATAACGCACATGATTGGCTCCTCGCACGATTCTCCTGTCCAGCCACGAGAGCAGTTATGTGCGCAGGTTCCTTTATTACTTTTGGGATTTACGAATTCAATATGGCGACGGCAAATCTCAGGGCCAACGTCATGGTTACTCTTCGACTTGCGCTTGACGCAGGTTCCATTATCACTTTTGGGATTTACAAATCCACTATGGCAACGGCAAATCTCAGGGCCAACGCACATACCGTTGTCACATCTTGTACAGCGACGAACGCACGTTGTCGAATTCTCAAAGGGTTTGTCGTACCCCAAATGACAAGTACAGATATCTGGACCGGTACATGATGAATATTTGCACTCTTCTTTGCAGATTGGATAAGTGCATTGACCATCTTTCGTTTTATTGTAGCCGTTTAAGCATTTGCAGGTATTAGGACCAACGCATTCGCCAAACCCACACCCCTCGTTACAAATCGGATCGAAACACTGACCATCTTTCGTCTTATTGTAGCCGTTGAAGCATTTGCAGGTATCAAGACCAACGCATTCGCCAAACCTACACTCCCTACTGCAATACTGACCGTATACAAATTTGAAGTAGTAGTGCGAATCCCAGTAGCAGACATTCGGACTGACGCAAAGTTTTCCATTGCAGATTGGCGCATTACATATCGGTTCGCAAGTTTGTTGGTTCGAACTCAACCTGTAACCTTTGTCACAGGTACAGAGTTGCGACTTGGTGCATTTCCCATACAGGCAGGGTCTGCACTTTGGACGGCAGATGAAGCTATTGGTTTGGGACTTGACGTATCCGTCGTTACACTTGCATTCGGTGGGACCATCGCACTTTCCGTTAATACAGTTAATTTCTGAACAGGGTAGTATACAATTGTTGTAGATGCTGTCTATCGTAAAGTTCAGACTGCAACTTACGACTTCCGAACGTTTCGTCAAACTTCTCGTCTTCGGATCGCCTCTGTAGCCGTTATGAATAAATGTTTCCTCACCGCCACGCCATATTTTCTCTGGATACGGCACACGCCGGGAAAGGTTATAAAATCCTTTCATACTGAGGAATGAAATGTACGAAAGAAATTATTGAAAATATGTTTTAGCTAAGTTGTTAAGATGAGAGTTCTCGGTGTTTACTGCAAGTACCTACCGATTCTTAATTTTTTAAGTACATTTCACCTCTTACAATTAATCACGAAGTTGCCCTACCCAGTGCTTGACTTTGCCGTAGAAAAATACAGTGGAAATTTCACGGTGATCCTTTTGCAACTATTAGCTACATGAACTTTTTTCGAATAAAAATGTAAAGGAAGCTCGGAAAGCCTGCTGCGAACGGTATCTCATCTCTTCCACTTCCGGTTGAGAACAGCAAACAATACGGACGTCGCGTTCAATTGCCATGACTGATGAGTAATGTACTGACCAATATGAAGTGTATGGAAATTTCAAACTCTGCACGATGCGTCATGGCATCGTAGCCATTCACATATTCCACGTCATTGCCTGTGACAAAATTTTTTCGAGATATACGGAGACTAACTCGCGTTTTGAGAAAGATACATCCATTTGCTAGTTTTCAAAATCAGTTCGTATTGCATTAGAACTCTGTGCTGATTAGATCTAAGTAGATCTCATTCGTTTTACGTACATCTTACAAAATCATACTTCGGACCAAACAGTATCCATTCGATTTTATTCAAAGTCCTGCTTAAGGAATGCCGTACTTCAACCGGTAGGATACGAGTACAGTGATTCGCAAGGGAAGGGCTCGCTTCCTCACGGTAATAACTGTTTTTATTTTTAAAGTTTCTTCAAACCGTTGACAGCTACGTATTTTAACAAAATTCGCACATAACATAACTGTACATAATTATTTATGAACGATTTTCACTATTCCATTGCATGTAGCAAAATCTAATAAAATTCATATCCAACATTTAAAATCTACGTAGATATAAAATATGTTTTGCCGAGTAATTATGTTTCAATAGTGTTGTGACCGCGGGAAATTAGTTCTCAGTATTTGATGGGTGCTCTGCCGCTAATTTATCAGAATGCAACTTACCTTTCTTTCTTTGAACGTGACGGAGGGTGGAAGCTTTGCGGATTATTTGAATTTGCTGTAGAGAACGCTGCAAACACCGCTATGACCCAGATAATAACTATGTCCGTCATTTCTACCTATCTTCACCGCGATCTTAAACGAAATGACAAGTCAATGGGTAAGGCGTTACTTTATATCCTTTTTCGTCGCTTATCGCCCTCTGTGGTAACATAAAAACGATATAAATCCAAGCTTCTCTGCAGCTGATGAATAGCTAACAGATATATAAATGTTTATGCTTGAATTTCAAAATGCGGCTACCACTCAAACGGCACTAAATTAATATTTGTACTAAACAATCTATGGTGCCATATTTATTTTGGTCAACCCGAACAAACATGTTTGCCTTAGTTATTTGTACTTTGTATACTGGCAGAAAAAAATTCGGTTTGTCATGTTGGCAAATGTTTACAAGTTTTCAAATACCGCAATTCGTACGGCGACCAAGCCCATCCTATCTGACGCCAAGATAAGTTGATTACTCACTCGGTATTGCTCAATGCGATAAGACTTAAAGGAATACTAATCGTAAGAAATCTTTGGTCTCATACAAGTGAGAATTATAGCGGAATGAACTATATCGTTTTGCGCCCAACGGTCTTACAATTAGTACTGCGTTACACTGAAAGTGCGAATCCGGTCTGACCCGTTCCGATCGGAACGGATCGGATCGGATCGGATCGGGTCCGCAACAGCGTGCGTTGGTTTTTATATTTGATTTATTAGAAGGATTTTTCAGTAGCTGCTTGGCTGCAGGTTCGATGCAAATTTGTCAGATGTCCGAGGATTCGTTTAATCTTCACTCACTTTTTAGCAGCTTGCTGACGAAAAATTTTTAAAAGACTCAGAAAAAGTGGAAAAGCGTAGAGGTGTAATTAGTGTTGGTTAGTTATTTAGATCTAACACTGATTGGACGGGGAGAAATTGAAAGCCTAAATATAATTTAGAATTAGTTTAATTTACACAGACACAAACGAATAATTGGCTGAGCTCTGCAGCTTTTCTTTTTTCGCCGCGATACTTTCCTTAGAGCTGGACAGGAGTATCACGGGTAATATGCATCTACTTGACATTTTTTTTCTACTTTATTTTTGGCTACAAGTAATAAATAAGACGTGACAAAAGTAGCGCGCTCAGACCTATACTATTGGCAAGTTTTGCGCCGCAGGGATTCGGATACGGAGAATTAACAGTGAGGATGATGATGATGATGATGATGATGATGATTTGTTTAATTACAATTACACGATCTATCTTTTGGTAGCGATTTCGTATTTCATTGTTAAAGGTCAGTTCTCAAAAATTGACTTGCGGTTGAAGAGGCTTCGCTTTGATACCACGTATTTTGAGTTATCCGATGTCGTCATACACAGGCGATAGGCTGCCTACGGAAGAAAAAGAATTGAGTGGACTTGAACTGCATTTGAGATTTATCGCCCTCAAACCGATTGAAAAAACATATAATGCAGAAGGAAATTAGCTTGGTGGCGTTCACTTACGGTGGTACGGTGTGCATTTCACTTTCCATGTTTTGCGGACAGAAATTACGACGAAGTATAATATTGTCAAAGATGTGAATCCAAGCAATGTTCCCAGCAGTACGTTACTGAATTTGTTAGAAAAGTTGTTGCCGTGCCTTTTAATTGATTTGCACCGCACCTCTGAAAGCGTAAAAAATTACTGATTTACTTAGGAACCATCCGCAGATGGAGATTGCCGAAATCGTTGTTTGTCATTTGGCATAAAATTATTCAGTGAACGTGTCTTTCCGACCGAATGGTAACGTTTGTTGTTAGCAGTCAACTTACCGTTTGGAACTACGTAGAAAGTCACGGTCAAGTTATTATCCTGAAAAAATGCGTCACTTTCGTGGTAAAGTTGATTGGGGCATTTTTGACTGCAAGCAGGTAAGATCCGCAATTTCTCGAGTCCAGCAGACCAAGTTAACTCGCTTAAGGGTTTCTGACTCCTTCCGGTCAAATGTGCCTCAAACCTGACGGGACAAAAGTGATTTTTTCAAATCTCGAATGATTCGAAACACTACTTTGCATACCGTGAACTGTGAAACCACTTCCAGGAAACACGCGGCATTTACAGCGGTTCAAAGAATGACTGAGATTGTAATTTACATGCCGCAAGGCATGCTTTTGGTAATCATAGCGAACTCGAAGCGCACGTACGACAAAAAATCGCCTGCGACGTGAATTATTCGTAATTATACTCACTCTGGAGACTTGTCGGAAAGGGGAAACTTGGCGACTAAGCAATGACTCGGTGTCTCGCAGAAATCTCCTACCCAACCGAAGTGACATTTGCATTCATCGTATCCATAATCGCAAGGTTGTCTCTGCGTTAGTCCACGTTCAATTTCTTTACCATCGGACTGGGATTTGCAGGCTCTATATCCGTGAACGCAAGCTGATCTTTCTACGTGCACACATTCGATTCCATTATTACCAAAGTTATATTCGCAAGCGCAGACGTTTGGCTCTTGGCACCATCCGTTTGAGCAGCTGGTGGCGCAAACAGGTTCGCATACTCCTCTGTTAATATTGAGGCTGTACCCTTTCGAGCAGTAGCGGAGAAGCTTGTTGACCTCCAAGTTGTCGTACAAGTCTCTGTGTTCGCATATCGAATCACATTCACCCTGCGGCTGATCGCAGTCGCAAGTACGAAGGTCTTTATTTGATTTTCGCGAAGTTTCGCCACTGCATGATACGTTCTTCAGCCTAAATTCCGTATAAGTCTGTACAAAGGAGAAACGACGATATGCAACGGTGGTTTTGAGATTGAGGTCAAAAGTTATAGGAGCTAGTTTTACCGGTGTTCATTCTGGTCACAGAGTACTTTACTCACCTGGCGAATATAGCTCGTCCGAAAGGCGATGCAACCGAAGAAGATCCAACATGTTTCCTGATAGACTTCGTCATATGGGATTAAACGGACTTTTGTATTGCTGCGAAGGATATGCACTTGGAATCAGACATCGAATAGCTCGTGATTGTTTCATTTTTATTGAATCAATGGAACGGTGAACCTTACCTTATTTTTATGTAGCACGCCTCTGTACCATTCACTGTATGGGTACGTACCGAAGAGATTCCGATCCATGTTGTTGTCATCAGCACGGGCCAAAAAACAACTCGAACAGTCATGTCCCTCATTTCCTTGGAGTTCCAGTGGCAACATTCAAATTACGAATGACAACGATGAACGAATATGGTTGACGTTAATCTTCCACCAGAGTATCCCTTACCACTTGATTCGTTCAACCTCAACTTTTCCTCGTATTTTTTTTTTTTCTGCTGAGGTTCTTACGAGCAGGAAAAGTGGTTTGCGAGTGATAGCGCACAGGCGACATTACCAATTCGGAAAACTTCCGCATACATCATTTATAAGAGATGAGTAAATTGAAGTTTTATTACGCAAAAAAAATAATACAGTCTACATTGTTATGAAATATGTCTTCAGATTATCAGCTCGGAGAGATATTCGACGGAGTATTATTGATCCGACACGATTACCCCGATCTCTGCATTATCAGAATTATAGTTGGGCGGCACGTATCTTTTCTTTAACTGCCATTAAACACTTTAAGGGGTGAAACCAACCTTCAAAGTAAGGCATGTCAAGGGGCGATTTGGTAGTTTTTTTTTTTTTTTTTGACCAAATTACGGTTTTGATTTTTCGTTATGAGAAAACTTTTCCGATTGGATTGATTAAAAAATATTATATTCTTGTGGGTGAAACTGCCAAGTCACCCTTTGACATGCCTCACTTTGGACGGTGGTTTAACCGCCTTAAAATGTTTAATGGCAGATAAAAAATATACATGTCGCTTAGTTTTCAGTCTAGTATTACATATTACAAGTGAAATGAAATCGGAGAGATCGACCTGGGATACCTTCCTCGTAAGTCGATGAATCACAAGTTCCGTGAGTCGACACGATGATTTGGTCAAAAGCGATAGTCGGATTCTTCCGACAATTCATTCGTAGTTGGGACTAGTGTGTGTGTTAGATTTTGTAACTTCATTGGACAGGGAAAAGAAGAATTTTGGTTTCGGTGTCTCGAATTGCAACTTTCCAGTATCGTTGGTTTCTGGGACCGACGCATCTACGGATAAAGAGAACGAATTGAATGATGTGGATGTCATTTTTTAACGTATATGGTTGATACACTCCAAATATTCTCATATTTCTGAAATCTGGATCACTTGAGGCATGCTACAAGTCAACGCTTAATTCTGATGTATGAAATAAGTTCAGATGAAGTTACCCTTGATTTTGTATTTTCTTCTCCTCGTTTTACATGCGATGATGACCAAAATGGCGACGATAAAGTCAATCAATAACGCTCCTATCAATACTCCCAACACTTTGTTGCTGGTACTGTTTGAAAAGCTGAGCTCATCAGCTTCCGTCTCGTTACATTGCAAGTCTGCAGGAATCGTTGATAATAAATGATTAGTTTACACAATATCCGAAGTATCTTATTAGATGTGATTCATTATCCGTGAAGGGTTCCAAAGGATTACCGGAAAAAAAGACAGCGTTTGAAATTGAAAAATCCCGTACGCGATCATTCTTGTGACTTAACTCACCGATGGGAATCAAATGGTAAACGATATCCGTCAGAGATTGGGATGAATTGACAGCTTTTATACGGAGTTCTACAGGGCACGTTTGATCGCACGCTGGAAATTTCCACTCATCTTCAGAATCCTCATTCGTAGTCACGACACTATGTGGTGCTGAGATCACACTGGCAAGTGTCGAAATAATGGTTAGAAGATACTTTATCAAACATCTCGTAGTGAGAATGACGAACATTCTATTTAGTAGTAATCTAGGCACTTCTCGGCTGCTAATGTCTTGCAAATTCTAAAGTGACATCCTCTTGAAGTTTCGACCCACCAAAGACGGTCCAACATGAAATTATACAATCAGACTTACCTGGTTCCACTGGCAACCTCTTTTCCGTTGAATTCGGCGATTACACATAGAAGTGGTTCATCGCAGAAATCACCGTCCCATCCATAGTCGCATCTGCACTCAGTAGCAGATGTTTGTTCTCCGTGAACGCAGGCTATGGACACTGGCAAACATTCGGAACCGTTTTTCCAGTAGCCGTCAAAGCATGTGCAGTCCCTGTACGGGCGCTTGCACCATCCATTTGTACACTCATCGGTACACCGAGGAACGCATTTCTGATTCGATTCAACGTGCTTATGTCCCCACGGGCACATGATCCAAGTTCCAGATGCCGCTTTGTTGTCACTGCAGAGACCCTGACATTCCCCATGAGCGTTACCGCAGTCGCATATCAGCGAGTCTACGCAAACTGCCAAGCTGCAATTGTAACTGCTCAACTCTCGTTGAGATGTTTCATTCTTGGTTTCATCGTTGGGACAGGGTATCTCCTGAATCCTGAAGGTAGTGTAGAACTGAGAGAGAAAATTTAGTTAAAGGAAGTTTGAAACAAGCAGCAAACATGAATCTGGTCTGGATTTACGCTCAGAATTAAGAGCTGCTCTTCACCTCAGTGATGTAATTGGTTCGCAATCCCTCGCAAGTGAAGATAAACCAGCATCTTTCAGTGTACAACTCTTGATAGGGAACTTCGCGTAATTCCTCATAACTGTGGAGTAAATGTGAATGTAACAATGAATACGGCGACTCGATGCTTTTGGGTTCCGTTCGTCTGATCGAATAGAAGCAGGACTGTGACACACCTTACCTCACTGTCTCGTAGCACACGTTATCTTCTTGGAAGTCCGAATGCGCCAAGTATCCTATAAATGACAGAACCATCGTCCACCAAACGATTTTAGTTGTCATTCTGCTCGTTTTCACAGTTACTCTGTCTGCAGTCGACTGTATCGACGAGTGTAAACGGCAAACAGAATTTTCAAGTTCACGGTTTATGTCTTTTTAACGCTCCCACCAGCGACGGTTGAATGTCAGTTGGCGAATGTGACAACCGTATGAGCAAAACTACTCACCTTGAAACGTTGATACGTTTCGCGAATATCTCGCTCTTGTATTTTACATGCATAAATTCGAATTGTTCGACGAATATAAAGAGCTTTTAATCAAATTGTCACAATGTTAACATACATACGCATCCAATGCTTCACTAACTAAGTGATTGAACAATGGCCGCATATGGCCGTGTCGAAGCGACTTGAGTCGCTAGTTATTGTCAGCTGGTACAAATAGACGAACATTGTGTTCATTTAGTAGAAATATTTCTGGCATTGAATTACTCGTAGCCTAAACAATTTTTTTCAACCTTCCTTGTCTGATCGCAAATATCATATCGTCATCGTGAAATAAAAACATTCTTCGAAATCGAACAATTAGACCCCCAACCCGTAGATTTGATAATACGATTCTGTAGAATAATATGTCCCAAAAAGATAGACAGGAGGGTGATTTTTCTAAATCATAGATCGTCAAATTAACTGTTTTAAGTATTATTATTCATGAAAGAAAATTTTTTTTTTAAATCCTATTATGCAATCGCAACGCAATACAGTCTAGTATACTGAACATGTCTTAGGGTAGTTTTTATGTCGACTATATTTGATCTTTTTTTTTGACCAGCGACCGAATATCAAAAATACGGTTATTGCGATTTACGTAGGTTGAAATTATAGATTTAGACGTGTGCTGATAGTACTTGTAGAAATTAATCTACATTAGTAGTTGAATTTTATTATTCGCTAATCTGATTTTTGTTCATAAAATTCACAGTCAAGCATCAGATTCTGTGGTCTGAAGCACGGCTTCCTCAGCCACTAGATTATTCACAACGAGAGAGATTAACTGTCCATTTAACGAACTAATTTCAATCCGAACGATTTGGATAATCTACAATTTGAAAGTCGAAATGAAATTGTCTGATGCAGACGAAATATGAATACGTCTTGTTGTGATATGAATTTTTTTCTTTTTGTTGAAAGCTGAACAATTGAATTTCCGTTTTGAATTAACGTTGCATACCGACGTATGAAATACGTGAATAAATTTACCATTGATTTTGGTTCTTTTTCTGGCGAACAGCAGGAACAAGTCTCGCTTTCTCGAATCGTTTGTCAACTTACCGTTTTACGTGTTTTACGATTTTCCTCTTATTCGGCTGATACAGCTGACCCAGGTTATAACAATTAAAACAGGTTACAATTCTCACTTTCATTTTCGTATTCTTCGCAGCACGTCTCGTTCAATCTAAACGACTCGTATTCCTATGACAAAAAGTATAATTGAAAGGTTTGAGATCAATTCTTAGGACGAATCGAGTGGATAAAATCCGACGTTGCTATTTACGAAGCGTTTCTCATCTCATTCGCGTCATTCGTGCGCTTCCGAAAGAATACGAAAAACAACCAACATCTCTCAGAGTAAGTCTCTTTGTATGGAATGGAACGTTATGCGTCACGATTGCAAAAAATACACAAGCTCAAACAGTGATCTTTGTTGAATTGCCATTTTCGGATAATAAAGGGAATTTCTTCCTCTGTAGGCAATTGTCACAAAATATTTAGCTTGTGGTGTGTTGAGACTTATCTTTGCCACCATCACCGAGCGGACACGTGTTCAGAATATGGTTTCCGGATGACAATCAATGACATTACGAATTTTTCACAATTCATTCATTTCACAATTTCATAAAATCACTGGAAATAGTCGCTTTGACGGAACGATGTTCGCAACATTTCGCCCTGGATTCTGTCCAAAAAATGGCAAAGGAGGATCGAATTCTCTGTCGAATATTAAGAATCGAATTCCCGCAACGCGGTCGAAGTATTGCATAAATTATCGATCCCAAACACTGGCCAATAATTACAAAATTAGTGCGTCGTGTATATGTGCTTGTGGTTGTTTATATCGGTCATACAAAAAAGGCAGGCTTGAAATGACTCAAAAATTTTATATTTATAGTTTAACTATGTGAAAATTATAATGTGAATATCAATAATGTAGTATAAGTGACGTTTGACCATTACAATTACAAAAAAATAATACGACTAGTGTGGGTGTTAGACGAAATTGATCACCGATTTTAAATCGCAATTAAGTGATAAGTAAAGTAGGTTGCAAAGAGACATTTGCTTTTGTCGATAAAAGGTGAGAGAAAAATTCCATATCGAAGGAGTCGCTAATGCTTCAATAGTTGTAGATCAAATTTCCGTTTCTCGACTGACTACTTGTTTAGCTATATTTTTTTTATCGGTGATTGGCGTGGTCCAGATTTTCAGAACTGTTGAGCTAATCGGCACGCTTCATTTTCCATGTCAGAGATCGGAAAAAACATATCGTACGATTCCGTCGTCGGAAATAGAGATCACCTACGACTCCCAATGGCCATATAAAGTGCATTTTCCTCGTTGTATTCGTTGGTCGGAAATCGCGTCGGTGTATCTAAAAGAACTCGAGTGTCAGCGGGCGATTGGAATCAGGAGAGACAAAAATATGAATTTCATGATTACTCAAAGCGAGGAAAGTGAGTTATTCGCATAATCGTGCGATTTATAGTTCACAGTCGCGAATTGATGATAGCAATTTTATTGAACGGGCCACAATTTTACCTTTCTCGTCGACTTTTGTTCCTTTTTTTCTCCGGAGGATGCAAGCAGTGCTGATAATCCCGAACAGAAATGTTATGCCTGCCAAGATTACTGCTGCCATTATGTTAGTATGTTTCGCATAAAATGGCTCATCAGTTTCCGTAGCGTTGCACTGGGAATCTGAAAATGTTAAGTATGCAAAATGGATTCGTAAATAATTTACGATCTTACGTTAGAACTACATTTGAGATTACAAAAGACTGAAAATTGGTGCACCAATGGATCAGCGTGTTGATTGCAAGAATATATGAAGAGTATTCTTTTGTGTGTTTATTCAAGACGGATAAGCCGCTAGTTAATGTGTAATTCAAATTGTGACGCTTGTCGTACAACGACTTTGCTTACGAGCAGGAATCAAATGGTACGTTATATTTGCGAGAATCTGGGTAGAATGGACAACTTTTCCGCGTAGTTCGTCGAGACATTTCTGTCGGCAAGCAGGGAACTCTTGCCAGTTGGTTACGGAAGTATCGTTCCTGTTATAAAATAGAATGAAACGTCACATGAACCACATTTAGGAAAAAACGGCTCGTCGTACGGAAACTTTACTAGCTAGAACTTGAGCGTAGAAGAATCGCCGCTACTTGACACATCTTATCCTATCCGAAAATGGTAATGATACTGACCTGGTTCGTTTGGCAACCTCTTCTCCGTCGAGTTCGGCGATCACACACAGATCTGGCTCATCGCAGGGTTCGCCTTCCAAGCCACTGTCACATCTGCTCTTATTGACAGATCTTTGATTTTCGTGAACGTAGGCTGTTTTGTTTTTTCCAGATTCACGTTCACAGTCAAGAGCTGCTCTGACGTCAACGATGTAACCGGTACGCGATCCGTCGCAGATGAAGAACAACCAGCATTTCTTGGTGTAAGACTCTTGATAAGGGACTTTCCGTAATTCTAGACAGCTGCGAATGAATTACGTACGTACAAGTGGTGAACAAGGCAAATCGTTGAGTCAGATTGCTTTCCAATCGATGGAAACCAATTTCGTGTTTAACATTTTTTTTCAACCTTAAGAATAAGAAGATCGATAATCCTGCGTGCACTTCACAGTCGACTTTACCTCGTGTTCACGTGAGGCAGATTCGAGAAGCTTGAACGTACGGAAAACCCTACTGTAACCAGTACAATCGTGGTCCACCTGACAGTATTGGCGAGCATTGTAATCCTTTTTATACCCGAGCAGTTTCAAGTAATAATTGCCAGTACAGACTGGTTGTAGAAATTGAAGTCCGTGGTCAACGAGGCTCTATCCCTCCCACCATCATCGGCCGACGATGTTACGTCCCGCATGTTGACCACATCACGGTGTACCGGCCAGTGAATTTCTTAACATTTTTCAAGATAACTAAAAATATACATACTTGCAATGCAATATTTTCCTCAGACACAAATTCAATGAATTCAATTGAAATATTGAATTACAGCGAGAAAAATTATTCGTCAAATGAGCGTGTGAATTTTGTCATTTTTGATAAACAACGAACTTTTTATCCCTTCTTTTTCTCTTCTGTTCACAGCATAAATGGTGCAGATGAATACCGCGATTAATGGAATTCCTATCTCAGCACGATCAGTTTTTCACCGAAAAAGCCTTTGGAGTGCAATGATTGCACAGTGAGTTTAAATATGTAATAAATAAATGAAAAAAAAAAAAAAAAAAAAAAACACACTACTCACAACTAATTAAGATTTAGAGAGTAAGTGGTATCAAAAAAAAAAAAATATATTCAAAAATAATTGTTCACGGTGATATCAGTAAACGCAGAATGTTTAAAAATGAGTTGATTATCAGAGATCAACTGTTTGAGAAAATAAGAGATTAACCGAACTTGAAGATCGATTCTCTGTAAACTTTAGCGATGGACTGCTTCTATCAAATTTAATAAAGACTGCTTCGCTGGTAAGCTAGGCCTGCATCGCGTACTATTCTCTGATGAGAAATTCTTAATAGTGAATCTAAACTTTGTCTTTTCGATAAAATTCGATACTTCGATTCGCCACTCGAGGAGCCAAATTCAATTGCGTCATTAAATTATTCAACCCTGAAATCTACGGTTCTGTAATAGAGCCCAAATTCAAACACAAATTCTGCGTTCGATTTTATTTTCCTCACTTCAATCACTGTATTCAACAATACTAAATCGTCTCCTTTGAACCTCAGATTCTGTGGTTGAATAATTATTTGAAAGTAGCAAATCTACACACTTTACAGATTAAACTATTTTTGTAAATGGGAATCTGACATTATAATAACTCGAAATTTACTATCTTATGACTAATAATCCATTTTTTATCATTACATTTCATTCGTTTCGTCGATATATTCTAATATAGATGATATGCATTCCAGGCGAGAATGTTAAATCATCACATAAATTCAGCAATGGAAAGAATCATTTGATTCATCCGACATCGTCATTTATAAGTGTAGGTAATTAAGGACAATCGAGTAATCAATTTCATATCACGTTGAAGTTCGTTTGATACTTTACAATGAAACGAAAACCTCACGTGGTGACCGAGGCTAAGATTACGTGTTGCAGTATGAATACGTAATTTCGTGTGTAATTAATCCTAATTGAGGCGTACTTCCTAATTTTCGGTTGAGAAATACTTGCACAACCATATTAACGAGAAGGAAATTCAGTTGTCGTTTGTGGTGGCTACGTAAATTGAGTTTTCTTCCATGAATTCGTTGCTGTTATATTGCACTATTTTATCTGTAACGAATGGAAATTTCACATTTGATCGACTGTGTAATAAAAAATATCCTTTGCGACGAAGCGCAAGGCAAGTGGGTAACATAAATTTTAATCTGCTGTGATCTCTTGATCAAGAACACAGCAAAATCCTTCAGCGCGAACTTACCACTTGGCATACTTTCCGTTCTCCGTTTTTGCTTCACGATACATGCAATATAGAAGATCCATATAATTGCCAAGCTTGCTAATATTCCTAGCATTACTCCTGCTATCAAGTTGTTATGTTTTTCCAGAAATGTCTCATCTAGTTCAGTGGTACTGCAGTTTGTATCTGAAGATATAAGATTAATGTCACTTATAGTATGAAACTATATCAATTTAGCGATAGGAATATAAACGAAGAATACAGATCGGTGTAGTTTTCATGAATTAATTTGTAACAATAACTTTACAACTGCAACGTTCAACGTTATTCCTTTACTAACAGATGGGAATCAAATAGTACGTAAGTCCATTGGTCCTGGAAGGCGAGATGTAAAAAGCAGCTTTTTTATAAAGTTCCTCGGGGCACTTTTGATGGCACGCAGGCAATGCTTCTCTGGCATAAGAACGATCTGCTATGCAGGGTTTGCTCAGTACTGCATGCTGGCTGATGTCTCTGTAAAACAACGATGAGATTATCGCTTTATGTTTCAATTATTCCAATATTGAATGAGGCATCTGCGCATGGACCCTCTAACAAGGAATGTATCTCAAGTTGATCTCCCCGATTTGATTTCTTTTGTAATATGTTATAGTAGAGTAAAAACTAAGCGAAGCGAATTTTTTTTATCTGACATCAAATACTTTAAGTGTGTGAAACCACCATACACAGTGAGTCACGTCAAGGGGCGATTTGGCAGTTTCATCTACAAGAACATAATATTTTACAACCAATCCAACTGGAAAAATTTTTTCATGACGAGAAATGAAAATTGTGATTTTGTCGATAGAAAAAAAAACCACATTTGGAGGGTGGTTTCACCCCTTTAAAGTGTTCAATGGCAGATAAAAAAAAATACGTGTCGCTTAGTTTTTAGTCTACTATAACATATTACAAAAGAAATTGAATCGGAGAGATCGGTCTCAGATACATTTCTTGTAAGTAGTCATGTTTTATCCAACAACAAACCACTTCCGGGAGAAATTGATTCGCAGAAGATGAAGTTATCAAACTAACGGGGCATTGACCCTGGCTTGCTTTGTCTTGCAACGAAGCACTTTCAGAAAAATCAAGTAAATATCAATTTCGACATACCTATCTGATCCAGGGATTGGAGAGGCGACTAAGCACAGTTGTGCTTCTCCGCAAGAAGGTCCGCCCCAGCCACAGTAGCACTTGCAATAATTAGGAGCTTGGCATATTCCGTGGAGACAGCCTTGCTTGCACTCTGGTTGACATGCTGCACCGTTACTCACGTAACCACCCGGACAGTTGCATACTTTCGTCACTTTACGCCATTTTTTACCGCAAACTTTGGGACATGATGCTGAATGTGAGATTTTGTCTTCGCAAAAATAATATAGTTTATGGCACTGTGATTTCGTGTTGATGCGTTGGTAACAAGTTTTGCATGTGTGTAAGCATTCCCCTGGATTATTTTCGCAGTCGCAGGTCAACGCGTTTGCGCGCTTCTTGCAACGCAAATCCTGACAGGTACCACTCGCGTTTCTGAATCCATCGCAGTACTTTTTTTCCAACCGATACGTCATATATGACTGTCACAGAAAGTATAATTAAACGGGGCTAAAACTTATGACGAGTAAATTTTAATCTATTTTCACTGTTATACCTCGTTTATGTATTTCGTACGAGATCTGGCGCATGTGAGGAACAGCCAGCACGTTTCGGTGTAGTTGCTCTGATAGGGGATCAAATGTGATTCTAAGTTCCTGTAAAATGAATCTGTGATAACCAGTGAATGGGGCGATTAGATTGGAAGAAAAATTATTCACTTGGGTATAAAATAACGGTATCAATCAATCAGAGACACAGAGAATTCAATACTTCATTCTTGAAAACAGGACAAGAAACCAATAACCTTACGCTAAACCTCACCTCACTACTTTATGGCACACTGTCTGATTATCTTCTGTACAAACGAGGCACACCAAATATCCCATGGCCAAAATAGTCCAGATCCATCCGTGAACCTTGACCGTCATCGTGGCTTTTTTTCTTCTTCTAACGAAGCCAAGAGTTTCAAGACCTGATAGTAAATGATCCGCAGGAACGGAAATGAAAAATGTGTCGTCGATTGAATCTTACCCCTACCACCGTCAGCAAGCGAATATGAATGTTTTGCGGAGTCATTGGGTAACGACGGTCGAGATACTTCGAATCCTTCACGGTATTCTACTGCATAGCCATAATCAGGCTCAATATAAAATATAACGTGTGAGATTGGAAGTAATATTTTCGCCAATCAATCACTTGACGATTTGCACAAGAACGTAGCACAATCGATGCATGACCACTCCTCACAATCACTTCGTAAAAAATCCGTCATTAGTAGGAATACAAGGGGGGTTCTGAGTATAAATCCCTACATTATCGGCACAGCTCCTCCCACCCGAAAAACTCTTTTACGGAATGTTCACGAGGCGGGAGGCTATCTCGGAAGGGGCGGGGGAGCTGTGCCGGTAACGTAGGGATTTGTACTCAGAATCCTCCTTGTATCGGCTACTGTCATTTTGTTATTTTCAGAGATATTTTTTAATGTTGGACAAGTTGCAGAGACTCGTGAGGTTTGCTGTATCTTTTAACCGTCAAAGTGGTTTATTCCACAGATTGCGTTTGGATACACTGCAATCATTATTTTGGAACGAGGAAAAGCATTTCAACAATGCAACAATCCACAGCAATTTTTCGGATTCTCGAATAATTATTTTCGAATAATGCATGTGTCTATTTTCTAATACTCATGATGTTATCTCATGGAGTGGCAAATATACGGTAAAGTTATGTAGGTACAAGAATTATTTATACTTTACTTTATTTTCGTCGATTTTATACCATGATATTCTTTCTTACATCGATAATCACCGAGAGATATAAAATGCTATTCCAAAGAAGAAAAATAATAAAGTATCGCATAAATTCAGTTACTCAGCAATCACTGGATAGATCTTATTAAATTACCGTTAATCGAAGTGATTGCCTAACGACTTGAAGAACTCATTGGATAATTCTGAATTTCTACCTGACTGAGATAATTGGCAAAATGACGCAAATTTCACATAATAATCCCAGGTTAAATTTTACTACGGAACTTGATTAAAAATATACTTCTTCATTGGAATTTCTAGAGGATCGAATTCACATCGAGGGCTTTCTTCTCACTTTACCCATTTCACCTCCGTGAAACTGAATCGAACTGAACTACCTTATTAATAAGTATATGACCACCGTTTACGTGGCTGAAGAATACACTCGATGATTTCATCAAAGTTTAAAATTCTACTAGGGAAACCGTGATCGTCAAGTTGTTTGAGGAACTCTATCGCATTGTACATGATATGTACCATTTCGACCATATTCCGATAGAATAGAAAGTCAATGGTCAACAGTATTCTTAGTGGCTTCGTAAAGTGGATTTTCTTCGATGTATCCGTTGCTCGTATATTGGACTATATTATCTGAAATCCACGAAAATTAGATATATAATTGGAAAAATAAGGGGAATTAATTTTGTGACGATTAACCAGGTGTAAAGGTGAATGAAAATTTCATGTTTATTCTTGAACGGTATACAGTCTTCAGAACACTGACCAACTTACCGGTTGACTTGTTGTTTGATTTTTCTCTTCCTCGAAGAACCCACACAATGCAAATTATTCCTACTATCAAGAACGCTATTCCTGCAAGCATTACTCTTACTATCACTTTATCGTGTCTTGCAAAAAATAACTCCTTATATTCGGTGTTATTGCACGTTACACCTGGAAATATGAGATAAAGATTAATGATTCGCAAATGCGCTGCGGTACAACTTGTGATGTTTATCACTATCGACTCACGCACCTGTAGGGATCAAATAGTAAGTCACATTTGATCGAGATGTGATAGAACCGAAAGCGTGCATCAAGATTTCGTCAGGACACTTTTGATCGCACGCAGGCGCTGTCCGTGCAATTTTAGAATATTCCACTTCATCATCAGTGTCCATTGTAAATGAAAGATTGCTGTAAGCGTCGCGAAAACATGATTAGATGAGTATTTTATATTCACAATTCCGCTAATACAAAACAGATGGTCTGTGTGGTTAGTCCTTAAATTACGGAATCATCATCCTGAAAGGAAAATTCATATAATTTTTCAGAAACTCGTCAAATTGCACTTGGATGCGACTTGCTGGAATAGATTGTATAAAGTTCTCTCCACTTTTTAGTACAACAATCGAGTCATGTTACGATTTGTGAGAAATCGTCCATGCCGCAAATAGATATCCGTGCTCACCTGGCTAGCGTATCGATAGAATAACTGTCGGAGGCCAACGAGGCAACTACACATGCGAGTGGCTCGTCACAGGAAGATCCGCTCCAGTAATCATCGCAACGGCACGTATAAGGATCCTCGCAAATTCCGTTGGCGCAGCCTTGTTTGCATACTGGCAAACAACTGGTGCCGTTACCCACGTACCCAGGCTTGCACGCGCAGTTGTTTGGCTGCTGGCACCATGCGTTCGCCGCGCAAGAAGGGCTGCACTTTGGCAAACACTTGGTTCTGTCGTCGCTGAACTCATACCCTTCACCGCAGTAATAAATGAACCCACCTGACTTAGCCCTAGGTTCACATATAGAATCGCATTCCGTTGAGATTGCATTACAGTCACAGATACGTGGCTTTTGGCAATTTCGGTAGCCTTCGGAATATCGTGGCTGATAATCCCTACTTTCATCTTCGTATCTTCTGCACTTCGTCTTATTCAATCTGAACGCCTCGTATGTCTGTGACAAAAAGTATAATGCAAAGGTATGAGTCGAATATTTACGACGAATCGACTTGACTAACAATAAGATTCAACGTCGCTGCGCGGAAAGATTTTCTCACCTCATTTTTGTACTTTATGCGTGTCCTATTGCAGAGAGTCCAGAACTTCCAACATTTTTCAGAGTACCTCTCTTCGTACGGAATAGAACGCGATGCGTTATAACTGCAAAAAATACGCAAGTTCAAACAACGAACTTATTGAAGTGACATTTTCAGATCATAAAGGAAATTTCTCCTTCTGTAGAAAGTTGAAACAAAACATTCACGGGAAACTAGAGATGGTTTACTTCGCCACTGACGGTCGCAGGGAGAATTTTTTATCTTGAAAAGCACCATAACGCGTTGTGTAATAAATCTGTCACTTCACCTGTGTCGTTCGTAGCACTCGCCTCTACTATCTGCCATGATGCCGGAACACAACAAACATCCAACAACCAATGCAGTCGCTGACCATCCGATACTTCCAATTAGCGTCGCAGTTTTCTTCATCGAATGCAACACTGTCACAAGCTAGTTACAAATGAAGCAGAGCAAGAAAACTGACTACCTTATGTGTTGAGTCTTATCTCTCCCACCGTCACCGAGCAGACATGTGTGAAGTCCAATGTTGTTTCCGGATGACAATCACTGAGATTACTAATTTTTCGTAATTTTATAAAATCACTTGCATTGCTTGCTTCGAGCGGAATGATCCTCACAACACTTTGTCCCTGAGTTCCGACCAAAGTATCTCGCGTCGCAGAAGAGAACGATATTTCGGTATCACATAAAGTATGGGAAATCAAAAATCAAATGCTCGGAACCCAGTCTATGTGTTTCATAAATTGTTGCCCTTAAACACTGACCGAGAATTATCAAACTGATTCCCGCCGAAGTTTTTCAATCGACAACGTACAAGACAACTGTAGTAGGCTTATCGCAAATGCGGTGAACAAAGTACGCTTATAGCTTGCGGTCATTTATATCTGTGCCGCAGGGAAAGCCAACTTTGAGATGACGCAAGAAATTTTTCATCATAATATGTATAAACTCGTTAAGTTCAATTTATTTCTTAACTGTCAACGTTATTTGGTTGGAATAATAAATTTAGTAATACTAAAAAAACTAGCTCCGTGAGTGAGGAAAATAAATGATTATGTTGGTGCATGATAAACGTATATAAAAAACTTGTTCATTACAGACATCGTGGAAAGTGTCAATTTTATAGAATGACAATATGAAAATTATAATTCGGATATTATTAATGTAGCGTAAGTGAAATGTCTCTATCGCTATATCTTATTCTACCATATTATATTTTATCTGTGTAATTACAGAGTACGAATATAGAAAGAATAAAGTTGTTTACTGAACCCATTATTGTGAAAATAGTACGAATAATGTGGGAGTCGCGGGAAACTGGTAACGATTTTAAATGGTATTTAAGCAGGAATAGTAGATCGCAAAGTGACGTTCGCTTTTGGCGATAAACGGTGAAAAAAAAAATTCCATGCCAAAGGGGTAGCTAATTCATCAATCACTACAGATCAAACTTCCATTTCTCGACTGAATACTCGTTTATCTATATTTTTTTATTGGTAATTGGCGCGGTGTAGACTTTCAGAACTGTTGAGCTGATCGGCACTCTTTGTTTTCGATGTTAGAGATCGGAAGAAACATATCGTACGATTTTGTCGTCGGATATGGAGATCGCCTACGACTCCCAGTGGCCATATAAAGTGTGTTTTCCTCGTTGTGTTCGTTGGTCGCAAATCGCGCCGTTACATCTAAAAGACACAGAACGCGAATGTGAGCGAGCGATTGGAATCAGGAGAAGCAAAAATATGCATTGCACGATTACTCAAAGTGAGGAAAGTGAGTTATACGCATAACTGCGCGATTTATAATTCATAGTCACGAGGTGATTATAGCAATTTTATTGAACGGGCCACAATTTTACCTTTCTCGTCGACTTTTGTTTCTTTTTTTTTCCGGAGGATGCAAGCAGTGCTGATAATCCCGAACAGAAATGTTATGCCTGCCAAGATTACTGCTGCCGTTATGTTAGCATGTTTCGCATAAAATGGCTCATAAGTTTCCGTAGCGTTGCACTGGGAATCTGAAATTGTTAAGTATGCAAAATGGATTCGTAAGTAATTTACGGTTTTACGTTAGAACTACATTTGAGATTACAAAAGACTGAAAATTGGTGCACCAATGGATCAGCGTGTTGATTGCAAGAATATATGAAGAGTATTCTTTTGTTTGTTTATTCAAGACGGGTACACCGCTAGTTAATGTGTAATTCAAATTGTGACGCTTGTCGTACAACGACTTTGCTTACGAGCAGGAATCAAATAGTACGTTATGTTTGCGAGAATCTGGGTAGAATGGACAACCTTTCCGCGTAGTTCGTCGAGACATTTCTGTCGGCAAGCAGGGAACTCTTGCCAGTTGGTTACGGAAGTATCGTTCCTGTTATAAAATAGAATGAAACGCCACATTCACCACATTCAGGAAAAAACGGCTCGTCGTACGGAAACTTTACTAGCTAGAACTTGAGCGTAGAAGAATCGCCGCTACTTGACACATCTTGTCCTATTCGAAAATGGTAATGTTGCTGACCTGGTTCGTTTGGCAACCTCTTCTCCGTCGAGTTCGGCGATCACACACAGATCTGGCTCATCGCAGGGTTCGCCTTCCAAGCCACTGTCACATCTGCTCTTATTGACAGATCTTTGATTTTCGTTAACGTAGGCTGTTTTGTTTTTTCCAGATTCACGTTCACAGTCAAGAGCTGCTCTGACGTCAATGATGTAACCGGTACACGATCCGTCGCAGGTGAAGAACAACCAGCATTTCTCGGTGTAAGACTCTTGATAAGGGACTTTCCGTAATTCTAGGCAGCTGTGAATGAATTACGTACGTACAAGCGGTGAACAAGGCAAATCGTCGAGTCAGATTTCTTTCCAATCGATGGAAACCAAGTTCGTGTTTAACATTTTTTTTCAACCTCAAGAATAAGAAGATCGATAATCCTGCGTGCACTTCACAGTCGACTTTACCTCGTGGACGTACGGAAAATCCTACTGTAACCAACACAATCGTGGTCCACCTGGCAGTATCGGCGACCATTGCAATCCTTTCTTATAATAATTAATAAATGCTAATACCAACGTGTTAGGGAAGTGAAAAGTTAGTGGTAAACTACGGACCTTAGCCATCGTCATCGGACGCGAATATTACGTTCTGCGTCATGACCACATCACGGTTAAGCAACCACCAAATTCCTTATCATTACACAAGTAAGGTTTGAAATAACTGTCCTTCAATATTTTTCTCAGTAACAGAGTGAAAAAATTTAATTGAATTATTTAATTGCAACGAAAAGAAATATTTCGCCAAAGAACGACCTCGTAGCAAGTACGGGCTATTATTTTCTACGTATGAAAATACCACACATGGACTGAAACTTACAAGATTTTACCTTAACTTTCAGCGCAGATTTTATTGACGACTCCGGTTCCCGTATAATCTTGTTGACCAAAATATGCGGCAATGGAATTTTTTGCAGTCAATGAGATTCATCAGGGTAGGTATTTAAATCGATCACTGAACGTGTCGTCATTATTCTGTGAGCAAACTTGATCTATTCACGTGTCAACTATCTTACGATCTTGGGCCTTAGAATACAAATGATAATTGAATATTTACAGATATACAGTCAACATAATATATACAGAGAGTATGCAATGTTTTTCAACGCATGAGTTGGTAAACTTCAAATCACACAGTCGAACTTTGCAAATAAATGTCATTTTCTACCATATAGTTGTTGGATACGTATTCTGCCGGTTCACCTGAAATCATGTGATTTCATTATGCACGTCTACATGTTAAAAATGATGAAAAACATGTCAAGTAATAGATAAAGATCGTTTAAAATTTTAACAGTAATAATCAGAAATTTCGGAATGCATTCTTCGCCAAATATTCGAGTAATTTTTTTTCTAGTTTCATGTGCAACAGACTTACTGTATATTTTGTCCGTTGTTTCGGCTCTTCTTTTTACGGCAACACTAATGCAGATGAAAACTGCGATCAATAGAATTGCTATCCCAGTTCCGATCAGCAAGATTCTGTTTTTTTCCAAGAAAGTCTTCTCAACGGAACGATTGCACAGTGAGTCTAAATATGCCGAAATTTTTTTTTTAAATAACAATTTACATGCAAGTCTTCTGCAGCTCGGTTACGAGTGATAAGCCATGCAGTAACATATGTCGGAAAATACTTTTAATCCAAATTTAACCTAAGCAAGTTAACGATGCTAGGATTTTACAGCAATTTACTCACTAACCGATCTTTATGAGACGATGACCCATCTCCGTGCAACAACCGGTGAAGTTGATACTGCTATTATCGAGTTGGTCGGAACATTCCTGTTTACAAATTGCTCCGTCCCACTTGATTCGATGACAATCGATTGTATTGTTAGTTCTTTTCGAATCCTTCCGCTCACTGCGAATGTTGCGCAAACACGATAAATTATTGTTTGTTTGCGATGCCTCAGCGTAGGCGAAAGAATGTAATTCGAATGATAAATATCGTAACTTTCATACAAGGTATTAATTGCATGTTGTAATATCGTGTAATTCCTCAAGGAGACGTATTGAAAAATAGAGAAAAAAGAGAGAAATCGATTTTGAATTTGTGTAAGACTAAATTTCTCGAAGTGTGTGTAAGGAACTAAATTCTAATCGGGTGATGAACGGATAACAAATTCACGATGACATGGCGACATGTAGAATTAGCAAACGTAAAATCACCATGATAAACAAAATAGCAAACATAATAAATTATTTATATTCGATCTCCCTTCTATGTACAATATTGTTGATCCGCTCGACTCTCGCATTAACATTTTAACTGTCATTGTGCGATATTATATATTTCATTCCTCTTTATACTATTTTATGGCTTGTTCTACATTGAACTATACTTTTATTTTAAACACTTTGCGCTGTCCATTTTTGTTAAATGTGTTGAATTATAGACCAAAGTTTGTTGGCTTGCGACGCGTACGAATATTTATTTGTTAAAATTTTTTTCGTTTGTAAAATTGATCGATGTAGGAAACATATATAAAGAATATATAGAAACATATATAGCTCAAGATAAATGAATGAATAATTAATTATTCACACTATCCAAACTGTTTTGGTCCAATTTTTCGTACTTGTCTATTTTACGTTATCCGGAAACCTCCATAAAATATTACAATGTGTGTCAAAAGTAGGAATAATAATTTTTCCAGCACTTCCTAGCAGAGCATACGAGAAACACAGTCTAGTGATATTGAAGTGGAAAATTTTGTACTCCTGTTATTCCTGCTTTTTACCGAAATTTACCGATATATATAATTGAGCATACGCTGGCTTGCACTTTGATTAGCTATGTTTCTAAATATTACCAATTATTGGTCATATTTTTAACTTGTTTAAAATAGTTTCAAATATGGAAAAAGAGCTGCAGACCTTGCTGTGTATGTAGAGTTCTGACGATTCGTGATAGCACACCAAAGTGACGCGTTGCAGGATTCCCCCTTCCAGCCAGGACAGCAATCGCATCCACTGTCAGGACACACGTCATGGTTACTCTCCGAGTTGCATTTGACGCAGGTTCCATTATCACTTTTGGGATTTACAAATCCACTATGGCAACGGCAAATCTCAGGGCCGTCGCAGATACCGTTGTTACATCTTGTACAGCGAGGAACGCACGTTGTCGAATTCTCAAAGGGTTTTTCGTACCCCGGATGACAAGTACAGATATCTGGACCGGTACATGATGAATATTTGCACTCTTCTTTGCAGATTGGATAAGTGCATTGACCATCTTTCGTTTTATTGCAGCCGTTTAAGCATTTGCAGGTATTAGGACCAACGCATTTGCCATATCCACACCCCTCGTTACAAATCGGATCGAAACACCGACCATCTTTCGTCTTATTGTAGCCTCTGAAGCATTTGCAGGTATTAGGACCAACGCATTCGCCAAATCCACACCTTTTGTTACAAATCGGATCGAAACACTGACCATCTTTCGTCTTATTGTAGCCGCTGAAGCATTCGCAGGTATCAAGGCCAACGCATTCGCCAAACCCACACTCCCTACTGCAATACTGACCGTATACAACTTTGGCGAAGGTCAAACCCCTGTAGCAGCGATCCGGATTGACGCAAAGTTCTCCATTGCAGTGTGGCGCATTACATATCGGTTCGCAAGTTTGTTGGTTCGAACTCAACCTGTAACCTTTGTCACAGGTACAGAGTTGCGACTTGGTGCATTTCCCATACAGGCAGGGTCTGCACTTTGAATGGCAGATGAAGCTATTGGTTTGGGACTTGACGTATCCGTCGTTACACTTGCATTCGGTGGAACCATCGCACTTTCCGTTAATACAGTTAATTTCTGAACAGGGTAGTATACAATTGTTGTAGATGCTGTCTCTCGTAAAGTTCGTAATGCAACTTACGACTTCCGAACGTTTCGTCAAACTTCTCGTCTTCGGATCGCCTCTGTAGCCGTTATGAATAAATGTTTCCTCACCGCCACGCCATATTTTCTCTGGATACGTCACACGCCGGGAAAGGTCATGAAATCCTTTCATACTGCGGAATGAAATGTACGAAAAAATTGGTTTAGATCGCTAAAAACACCGTATTACGAGGATGAGAATCGGTTTTTGGCGTTTCCAAGGTCTTGCTTATAACTTTCAGAAAACAATTTACCTGTCAGTTACATTAGGCGTTAAAAGGTGGCCATCTTTTAGAGTAGTTGATTTTACCGCTGAAAACACGGTAAACACTATCACTGTCCTCAAGTTGATTTCAACCGCCATTTCGTAATTTTCTTTCTAGAGCTACCAGCTACGGCAGTCGGTTTCGAATGAAAATAAAAACTGAGACAGCTCTCCTGAGTGTGCTGGCAGCTTATCGCTTCCACCAGCGATGGTCAGCGACAACAAATGGAGACCCCGCGTTGCTTTTTATCGCGGTTGATGAGTAACGGCGACCGAAGCAATGTTAGAATTTCAAACTGTGCACGTGGCTGTTGTCGCTCTTGACGTAATAACTCAAATGTAGTTAAAAGCTTAATCCTAGTAGATCAGACCTCCGTAGAATCGTCTAACAGTCACACTGAATGAAATTAACCCCAAACGTTTTAAAAATCAAAACGAAAAATATCTGGCTATTGTTTAAGAATCGCAGAAAAAGCTCTCTCAGTTTTCCTAACCAAGCTGATTGTTTAAATATTGTAAAATTCACGCTAAGTGACCTATTAGGGTTAACTACCTTATTAGCGAAGTAATTTTTTTCGTCATTCAGTTTATGGCGGGTTATGATTTTCTCTTACAACCTCAGAAACTTGTTTGTAATTGATTCCATCTCGCCTGTTTTATGATTGACAAACAAATTTTTATATGTGAGGTCGTAGCTGTAGACTGACACAATTAATCTCTTGTGGTTTTTTTTTTTGTTTTTTTATAACCAATACTTTTAAAATTTATAACCACTATAACATTTGACCTACAATTAGCATTTTCATTGCGTACCACGCAATTAAATTATGACAATATCTCCACACGGATAGATAAAATGGATGAGCGTAATAATCGTATTACGAATAATAAATTTTCCTCATGTGGTTTAAAAATTTTTCGTGCGCTTGATGATTCATGAGCACCGATCGGTCACTCGCGGAAACTTGAGCAATCGCATTTATAATTAATTTCCGCAACTGGTATACTTCAAACAAAATCAATGTACACAGGTCCAATTGAAAAATATATTCCTGCTACTAAGAAACGGAGCAATATAGCAACAATTGGTTTATCGTACAAGAATCTTTTACCATCAAAATAATAAAGTCTTTGCACCAAAAAAGCCCATGGCCACAATTTTATTCACGTAAGGAATTACTTCGATGTGATAATTTTACGAATAGTATATAAGACTGTAGACTACCATTCTTACACTTAATCGTAAAACACATTGCGTCGCCATTTTCTGATCAGATTACGGCTGTTTCAAATTAAAATGTTCCACGTTAATATATTCGCACAATGAAATATAGAACACGGCATAAATAAATGAGTTTCAATAATTCGTTAGAGAAAATAGTTTGAATTTACGTATCCTCAGAGATATTTTCCGAGCTATTATACTGTATACACTGTGTTGATTCACCTGAAAGAAAAAAAATAAATTTAACAGTTGTAATATAGAAGGTGAAGGATTTGATTTATAGACAAAAAAATTCCACCGATGGAAAAGGTCAATTGTAGGTTTGGCACACAGTTAATTAGTTGGTACTACTTTACCTGGTGCCTGTCCGAGTAAACTTTTCAACTATTCAATCATTCCTTGCATCGGAAAACTTACTTTTCATCATGTGCCTCGATTTCCATTTTCTTCTCGTAACGTATGCGCCACAAACAACGGTAGCGATTATTAAAACTCCAATTCCAGCTCCTATTGCGCTATTGTGCGTTTTCGAAAAATTTCGATGAGCGGTGACAACGTTGCACGATGAGTCTGAAAGCACGACAAGCAAATGATTTTATCAATTATGACCAACGGTTCACGGAAGCAAAAGAACAGAGGATCTTACTAA
Organism: Neodiprion pinetum; assembly: GCF_021155775.2. Lineage (NCBI taxonomy): Eukaryota > Metazoa > Arthropoda > Insecta > Hymenoptera > Diprionidae > Neodiprion > Neodiprion pinetum. The sequence goes on from NC_060235.2 coordinate 4,206,331, forward strand.
AGGCATGTTGATCTGCCTTACCTATGGATATGAAGTGATAAACCGTGTTCGCGGAAGCTTTCGTCGAGTTGATTGTCATGTTGACAAGCTGGCTAGAACATTCCGATCGACAAGATGGTACGCCCCACTCATTTCCAAGACTTTCATTCGTGACCGTGTTTCCATTAAATTCCGGAAGCTTGCTAAAAATATTCCAAAAATGCATTAAATTATAATTTCTGCAGTTTGTAATTTCGTGCATACGTATACGCGTGATGATGGAATGTGAATGGATGGGCCTCCCGGATGAAAACAATTCTCTCTAATGATATTCTGAAAGCTGAGTTCATCAACATCGGAAGATTAAAGCTAGAGCTTCCTGCCAGAAATAATAAACAGCGATATCAGGCAGATGTTACTGTTTTGGAGTCAGATTTTTCTTTGCTAACAATTCAGAATTCTAATCATGTGAGCTTCTCATAAAAAAACATCCGATCAACGTAAAATTGAAAGAAAAATATAGTGCCCAGGATACAAATAAGGAATCGCACTATCACCTCGTTGCTTGAACAGAGTTGCCGTGAGCTTGCACAGCGATGACACACAACAACGGCTGATCACAAGAACTTCCTGCCCATCCAAAAGAGCATAGACATGACGCATCGCGAGCGCACGTGCCATGGATGCAGCGTGGCTGGCAGGTGAGTCGACAGATTCCAGAGTCCTTTTCGTCCTTGACAAAAGGAGCTTGGCAGTCGCACTGACCTGGAGCGACGCAGGAGCCATTAACGCACTTTTCACATACAGGCTGACAGACGTTCGACTCCACTTCGGACTTCTCATATCCCTCAAGGCATTCGCATCTCTCAGGACTCTCGCAAATCCCGTTGACACAGGGCTTCGTGCACACGGGCTGACAGTCTTTAGTGGCATTATCGAGCTTAAGCCCGGTGCCGCAGGCGCAGACACCAGGTCCGATACAGACGCCGAAAGCACAGGGCGGCTCGCACCGCGGTTCGCAGCTGAAGACGTCGTCCGGGGATCGCTGGAAGCCCTCTTTACACTCGCACACGTCAGGTGCTACGCACCGTCCGTTGACGCAGGGCCGCTCGCAGACGGGCTCGCACCGGCCGTCCTGGGTCTCGTTGAATCCCGGATCGCATCGGCAGACATCGGGCTCTGCGCAGAAGCCATTTTCGCAGTCCCTTGCGCAGACCGGTTCGCAGGTACGATTGGCTAGGCGATAGCCTGCGCGACATGCGCAGACTCCGGGAGCTACGCAGGTGCCGAGGAAGCACCCCTGCTCGCAGACCGGCTCGCAGACGGACTCGTTTACGCTGCGTTGGAAGAGCTGGAAGCCATCTTTGCAGGGGATGCAGACGTCGGGAGCGACGCAACGCGTTTCGCAGGGAATTCTGCAGGCTGGAACGCACTCGTCGTCCTCGTTCTTCTCGAAGCCCGGATTGCACTTGCAGATGTCAGGCGCCGCGCACCATCCGTTGTTGCAGGGGAAACCGCAGACCGGTTTGCACGTGTGACCGTCCTGACCAAGCTCGAAGCCCTCGTTACAGGTGCACTTTTCTGGTGCGGTGCAGTTCCCAAAGATGCAAGTTTTGCTGCAACGTGGCTCGCAGGTGAAGGCGTTCAGTCGCGACGGTTCGAAGCCGTCGTCGCAGCCGCAGACTTCGGCATCAACGCACTTTCCGTTTACGCAGTCGTGGCTGCATGTCGGAAGACACTTGTTATCATCGCTCATCGCGTAACCGAAGTGGCAGATGCATTTGTTAGGTTTGATGCACCACCCGTTTTCGCAACCGGAAGGACACTTCGGAAAGCAAGTCATGGTCTCAATGTTGTACTCGAAGCCCTCGTCGCAGGTGCAGGTGTTTGGAGCGGTGCACTTTCCGAAAATGCAGGGTTTCTCGCATATCGGACTGCATCCTGATAGATCGTTAAGCTTTGTGTAGCCTTTGTTGCACTCGCACATGAAGGGCTGGGCGCAGTTGCCGTTCTTGCATCCCAATGAACAGTGTGGCATGCAGCTACCATGCACATTGTCGTAACCAAAGCAGCATATATCTACGATTGACCACGACGTGTAGTACTGCAAAACGATGGAAAATGTCAGGCGGAAATAAAATCGCAGAGTGATCGTGCGGAAAGAGAAGCGATCGTCGTATTCCTACCTCGATTTTCCAGTTGGTACGCCATCTCGGTGGGTGGAAAAATTCCAGTCGTCTATTTTGATAATAGTCATGGTATGGAACGTAACGAGATTTCCTAGAACTGAGCCAAGTTTGTTTGGATTTGAAATTTGAAACATTTTTTTAAGCCAATTTCTATTTTTCTTACTTATTGAGATTTTTCATCAATGATAATCATCTTGGATGAAGTATAATCATGACAGTAATGCAAATAACCGCAAGTAGCGAAAATCGTAACGATTTCTATAATTTTGAAAATCTAACTTTTCTCCGTCTATGTCGTGGATTGTTACTAGGAACACAGAACCTGAATTGAAAATTTGAAAAATTAAACTATTCGTACGTTTATGATAATGCTTACAAATGCAGATCATTGTTTTTGTTTTAAATAATAACTTTTTCTCGACTTTCCGTCACAGTTTTGTTTCATCCACGGTAATTTATATTGAGAAAAAAAATTAGACAGCAAGACAAGAAGAAAAAAAAAAAAACGTCACTTCGAAATGTCAGCCACGTGCGTGAGACTTCAACTCTCTGTAATCTAATTTTTTTTCTTATCAATCATGCAGAATTTGGCTCGGTCAGGATTTAATTAATATTGGAGGAAATTGACAATTCGTGAAATATATCTTACCTTACACTCTTTTTGCACACAGCTTGAGGACTTCCATGCAAAGCGGTTGATTGCGACGTTGAAAAGACGATAAACTGTATCGCGATCGACAGGATAATTGGAAACGTCAGCATTGTAATTCTCTCTTGCCAAGCTACCGTTTGCAGCAATCAGTTTGGAATGAAAGTAAAAAAGTAAAACCGACAATTCTAACTGTGGAGCCGGTGTTATCTCTCCCACTTGCATTTGAACGGTCATATCAAGTGAAGCGGACGCAGCGTTTTTCCACTGCGGTGAATACAATGCATAATAACGGAAAGAACTGCAGCTAATTAAAGCTTCGAATTTTACGTAGGTGTTTGTGTCATAATTGACTTCTCCACTGACGGTTCTCTACTTAAGAACCAGCTTCGCTACACTAGAAAATTTATCCTTTATACCTAGTAGGTCACACCGCGGTAAAATCGCATACCAGTCACAGTGGGTGAAGTTCACCCCAAACGTGATATTTTGCTTCAAAGATGAGTTCTAAACATTTAAAAAAAAAACATATCTAAGTTTGTTTAAGGATCGCGGGAAAAGCTCTCTCAGTTCTCCTAACCAAAATTGAATGTTTAAATATTGTAAAATACCGGCAAAGTAAAAGAAAGTGCCAAAAGTGTCGAAAAAAAGTCTTTATTTCGCATGAAGAATGGAGCCACGGTACTCATTTCCCCAACTGACTGACTCTACGAGCAGTTTGAAAAATGTTTTGAGTAAAATTAGCCCCGAGTGACCTGTTAGGGTTAATGTTGTTTGTCGAAGCATACTCACTTTTCAGCATAGAAATAGGTTCTGGAGGTTTAAAATTTTCGGTACTTACAAAAGCTGTGACGCTTAACTGCGGAACAAAGAGTGCACAGCAGTAGCTTCTGTTCTAGATTATTCAGACTACAAAGAGCACGCAGCAAACGTTTGTTTAATCAGTAATAAAGGATATGTCTCTGATAACGCTTGGATAATGGTTGTTTACGCGTATTTATTAAATACAGCCTAGCAGATATCACTCCTGTCGTCCTATGTGATGCGCTTCTCGTCGACATTGTTACTACTACAACATCTCACTTCCCTAAACAACAATCGGCTATATTTTTTCTTTCAAAAGTACTTATCCATAATTATTGCATTATTAGATGATTATTCACGGAGAGTTGACGATATTCACGTACGATTGAGAGATGCTGTCGCATTCGTCCTCCGTTTCTTCCACGTATACGCATTCTTTGGAACCAGCCATGAAATCAGAGCGGAAAGAGCTAATGATGTTGTGACAAGATTACACGCAACGAAGAAAATACGACGCCAACTAAGTACAATTTTGCTTACGGTTACTCGGTGACTTTGGCTTCCGCTTTAACTTCGTTAAATATAGACCGTAGACGACCGCCGAGCACAGTATGATACCGATCACCCCGCCTATCACGCTGGCGTAAGTCTTGGAGATACTAGTCTGGGCCGAAACAACGTTGCACGGTGAATCTGTGCCAAATAAAATATCATCCACGTCCAAAATTCGATGCACCGTAAGATTTTCAGTCTATAATCACTTGACTCACCAAATAGGAAAAAGTACAGTACTTCTTTCCGCAAATGATCAGTAAAGTTGTCAACGCTGTTCTCAACCTCAGCGATGCACCGTTCGCTGCACGGTGGTCTCTCAAACGACGTTCCCGTCGAATTTTGATCGACATTTTGAACGGCATTGAGCGTCTCGTATTCATAGACGATTTGGCTGGCTCGAGGAATAGTTTTTTGTTTATTTCGAGTATGAACTAGCTTAGTATCGAAAATGCAGGACTGTCAATAACCAACTCTCACCTTTCTATTTTGAGGACCTCGTCCTCGATCGGTTGTCTGACAAAGCAGATAAGAGACTCCGCGCAGGATTGACCTCCCCATCCATCTCGGCATTGGCATCCTTGGGCGGTGCAGAAACCGTTGACGCACTCGGGAATACAGGCCTTGATACAGGTTCCGGGGTCGTTATAGTCCATGATGAAGCCAAAAGTGCACTGGCACTCTCCTGGAGCGATACAAGATCCATTGACGCACTTTTCGCAGAAAGCTTGACAGACGGTAGAGTTTTCATCATTGCCCTTGACAAAGCCCTGAAGACACTTGCAGATGCCGGGACTATCGCAGATTCCATTCACGCACTTGGGATCACAGGAGGGCACGCATCTAGACCCCTTCATAACGTGACCATCGATGCACTCGCAGACCTCAGGAGCGACGCACCTTCCTCGATGACACTCCTCCTCACAGACCGGCTCGCAAAGGTAATTGGATCGGGTGCTCAGCACGTATCCATCGATACACGAGCACGTGTCGGGTGCAATGCATGTCCCGAAAACGCAGGTCTGGTTGCAGACCGGAGTGCAGGTGGAATTCGATCCAGGAACTATGGCGTAGCCTGTGTCGCAGGTGCAGACGTCGGTGGCGGTGCAGGAGCCGAAAACGCAGGGTGGATCGCAGGTTGGTTCACAGGCAAAAACGTCGTTCTGAGTTTTCCGGAAGCCGTCGTCACACCGACATGAATCCGGTGCAACGCAATGACCGTTTACGCAAGATCGTTCGCATACCGGAAGGCACTCTGCGGTACCGTTCTTCTCGTAGCCTTCGTGGCAACTGCAGATTTCCGGTTCGACGCAGTAGCCGTTCTTGCACTCGAAGGAGCAGACTGGTTCGCAGTTGTGCCAGACGTCCGTTGGTCTGTAGCCGTCGTTGCAGGTGCAGACATCCGGTGCTGTGCAGCTTCCGAAATTGCAGGAGGATCGGCAGACCGGGTCGCACTTCTGACCGAAAAAATCCAGCTTGTAGTTCATATCACATTCGCACACTTCCGGCTTTACGCACTTTCCGTTCTCGCACGAACCCGAACACACTGGTATGCACACCTCGTTCACGTTGCTGTAACCCTCGCAGCATGCTGCCTCCGTTGAGTAGGTAGTGTGGTACTGAAAGTTGTGGAAATTATTGCAACCTTTTTTTCAGAGTAATACGCAACTTCGAGATACAACTGCTTCGTCATTTTTCTAATACTTTGAGGTATCCTTACCTCCTGTCTGAAGTTCGTACGAACCCTGACGCGATAGCCTCGCAGTAGGTGTTGTCTGTACGTCTCTATGTATGGAACGTAGTGGGATTCGTTCTTACTGAAGAGAAACAGATACTGCACATTATACACTCGTTATCATATTTGTATAAAATCATGTGCCTCATTTACTTTTTAATTCATTATAATTTTACCTGATAGTCCGTATACATATCGCATCCCTATCACCCTTCAGTTTATCACCATCCACGATACATATCGTAAGAACTGCGATCACGATTGAGAAAATTACTCCAACTGTCATGTTGCTCAGTCTACTCTTCGAAGGTGGTAAGAAAACACCCGCATTCGTACTGCCACTCTCAGCGCAAAGAAGACCTTATCACTCCCACCAACAGTGGGGGATTCATAGTGTTCCATACATTCAGGAATCCGGATGTAGGCGTTGTTCTTGTAAGCAGATGGCGATTTATTGTTAGATCAGTTGCTCTGTTTTATAGGCGTTGAGATTTTCTTCAACCTTTCTTCAGTAAAGGAATATAACATGTGCATGTGTTATATTCTGTAATAGTTGAGTTTTACAAATATTATACATTAGGAGTTGATTAACTCGCATACGACACATGGAAAAACAATCACAAGTACTTCATTTAATGCATGAAATATGTAAAAACCATGCTGTTGATAAAATGTATCAATAGAATGGTCTGAACAGGATGATTCACTTACTTTCTTTAAACCATTCTTTTCATATAGATAAACAATGTGGTTTTCTTCTTCAAATTTGTGTATCCATTATAATTCGTTCGCTCTTCAGGTTTAGGTTACAACATATTTTTTACTTACTTGCAAAATTGTCCCAGAGTGCACTACGCAAGTGTTGGATAGAAGTGACCATAAGGGGCCGGACAGTACAGAAGCGTCACGGCGACTGATCTCGTTATCACATCACGTCAGACAAGCGTCTGCGAGTATAAACATATGCAGTGTGAATGACCAAGCACAGTGATAAAGAATTTATTAAGCAAACGATACAGCTGCGCCTTCAAGTTGTACAAAAAATTGCTCGAATCTCTTGGATTTACTCAAGATTTCGAGTAAACAATAAAATACATTATAAGAAAATAATCGAGCGCCCCCTAATGCCGGGGCACGCAACGCTGACGTCCCTTGACACTGCGGTCTTTGATGTAGCCAGGATTACAGATGCAGAAGTTTGGTCCAGAGCAGACACCGTTAGGACACCCACCGGGACAAGATGCGATGCAACGGCTTCGGGTCGGATCGGAAGTATCGAGGACGTAGCCTTGTTTACAAGTGCAGACGTTGGCTCCGGTGCACTCTCCGTTCAAGCAAGGATACTGGCAGGTACCGGAGCACTTCCCCGTCGCGGGATTGAGCACGAATCCGGAGTTGCATTCGCACCTGTTGTGCCCCACGCAGTAGCCGTTTGGACACCCACCTTCACACTCAGCGACGCATCTCCCGCTGGTGTCCCGAGTCATCCCTGGCCTGCATGTACACACTCCTGGAGACGTGCACTCACCGTTCAAGCAGCCATTGGGACAGTGCGCGATACAAGCCTCCGTTTCACCTGGTGGATTCACGTACCTGAAATGATTATAATTAGAGAACCAAGGTTGGCGTCGAAGGTAGAGCTCAGCTTTTGACGAATATTTGTATCAGTGCTGGGCCAGAGGAGGAGGGATTCAATAAACTGAATCAGGTTGGCACGAGTGGTTTTAATACTTGGACAACCGTTATCAGCCCTGCTCCAATGGAAGGGATAATGTACCCAACAGTCGGAAAAACTGCTTGAACGATATGGCAACGAGTGCGAATGACTTCTTCTGGATAGAACGGAGCAGTAATGGATATTTAGAACTTGAGCTACTGGATTCTGCTTCCGAATCTGTGTCTCGCATATAATTTTGACCTTTCGGACCTCGCACAGTAGGGTGGTTCATTTTTTAACAATTTTGTTTTTAAGGTGCCACTCGAAAAATTTGTGAAAGATACTGAAAAAACAAAAAGTTAAACAACGAATCACCATATCGCACAGATACTTCAACCACCGTTTTCACCTACCCTGTGTAGCAGGTACAAACGCCAGGAGCGGTGCATTCGCCGTGAGGACAGCCGCCCTCGCAAGTGGGAACGCACTGGTTCAGGTCAGTCAGGGTGTAACCAGGTTTACATCGACATGTCCTTGGTGCGATGCAGTCGCCGTTGGTGCAGCCGCCGGGACAAACGGGTATGCACTGATCGTTTCCGTCGGATATGTAGCCGAGTTGGCAAATGCATTGTTCAGGAGAAAAGCAGTAGGCGTGGGGACGGCATGGCCGCGAACATACCGGCTTGCACACCCCGTTTTCAGCCGCCCAGCCCGGCTCGCAGGAGCAAATGTTCGGCCCCGTACATCGTCCACCCTCGCAGCCACGATCACAGTGAGCAATGCAGTTGTCCGATGTACCGTTTCGCACGAAACCCTCACAGCAGTCAACCAGCGTCACCCAGGGTTGATTGCCTTGCTGAAAAATGAATGGTGAAGTTGAATTTGATTTTAGAGCCTTTTCGAGCTTTCGTTTACTCACGAATTACGAGAACGGCCGAGGAATTAACCGATGATAAACTAAAATGCGTTTGATAATAATTTAAGCGCTGTTGATAGTATCGAAAATTGTTTAACAGTTTGAAAAACACGTCATTACTTGAATGTAGCAGTCTGATTACATCCTGACTGAATTTAGCTTTTCTTTTTCAATTTATTTGTCAGAGATACGCCGAACTTCTAACTGCGTTTTTGTTCTCATTAGGTAAAACGAGTGAATGAGTAACTGAGTGAACAATTGTTTAAAAATTGTTTTCCTTCTCTTATCTTGAGTTGACCTGCAGCGGTGGTTATCAAGACACTGGAGTAAACATAGAATTGTGGAAAAATACAAGTATCTGATGTTATAGAAAATTATGAATTATTTTAACGATCAGAGTAATTCGGTATGTTTTATTTTTCCTAGTTATATTGGAATCCGGTTTTCGATTAGAATCAAACAGGGCGTCAAATTTCGTTTCCAACCATGTTTCAGCTCTTACCGGGGAAGGATACCTCGGCAATGGGGATACCGGGCGACTTGTTGTATTTGTTCCGTTAAGAGCTACCCAATGACTGTACCTGCGGGAAGAAAATCTTCGTTTATTTCACGAACTTATCACTAGATAATTACATGCCGTTGAATTTGAAGCAAGCCAGAAGAATCATAGCGTCGGAATTGTGAGCGATTGAGATTAAAAGTAGTACAAACGGAGAGATTTTCGATACTAACAGAACTTTAGTCACATTTAGAACGTATTTCTCTCACTGTGTTTCTACCACATTTCGAAAATAGTAAAGGTTTCATCGGAAGATTCGCAAACAATGTCTGTAAAACTGGACTTTTCCTAACTTTCATTTTGAACTGAGAAAAAATGTTTTGCGACGCGTTGCTTCCATCAAACCTTGATTATATTCAAAATAGTTGTATGAGGCGAGCAACTCTTACAATTAGTGAGGCAGGGACTTTTTTTAACTGCTGAAAAGATGCGCACAATAAGGTTCTATTTGTAGTGAAAATTTGCAAATCGGTGTTAAAGTGAGCATAGATCTATTAATCTACAGCTAACCGGCGATCGATCAATCGATCGTTTGAGTTGAGCAAAATATTACCGAGTATATTTATAAACGTGACTACGCAGTGAGACTCCCTTCGCATTGCTAACGAGGACACGTCGATGAATTAGTCATAGGTTGAATCGGTGTGCACGGCGATGTAACGATCATCGAAACAAGTTTCATCGTCGCGTTACATCGGAATATTGCGAAACCAAAGACTATCTACACCGAAATTCACGATAGTCCCGAAGTGAATTTCTCCTCTGAATGAACCGATTTACCGTTTCGAAAATAACATGTATTGCAAATTACGCTTCGATCACGATTTCGACATTGTCAGCCGATTCCGTATTTTCGTTGGGCCAAGGATCGGCACTTCTGTCAGCCTTCGTACGTCGAATACGTCGGCATTCTTCTGTTTCTCCGATGTCCAAAATCGAATTTGAAAAATCCCGGTTTTACGATCGGCTCTGTTTACGTTTAATAAATGCATATATATATACTTACGGAACTCTCATGTAGCAAAGTCCGGTGTTGTTCGATGCTACCGAATTGGCAGAATTTATACCGCCGATTTTCCGCCCTCCGCTCGTTTTCACGCCCTGAACAGCAAGGGCTGAGGCGACGAGCGTCAGAAAGACGAAGCTCCATACGATCAGTCTTTGCATCTTGACTCGAGGAATGCTTACAACTTACTGACTCTGAGACGATGTACGCCGAGTGCGGCGCAATTGGATAAACAACCGGAGGTCACTCTCAGTGATTTTCAAACAGACAAGCAACCGATTTTGAGAGTCTCGCCTCGGACCTCGCTTCGTGATCGGATTTTTCATACGCTAAAACAATCCGTCGAGTCACCGCGGGTCAGGTGATCGTAATTCAACCTCGACTGTAACAATTTTTTTTAAACAAAATACATCGGTCAGCTTTTGCTGTTTCAAAATTACAATAAAATCAGATGAAAAGCACACAGCTTTCGTTCCAACGGAGAAACGGTCAAGGGATTGTGAAAAAAAATCATGAAATACGCATCGCAGTGTTCCTGTATAGTACATTGTATGTACGTGTATAATATATGGATATACAAACCTAGTTACCAAAAAATACGTACATTAAATACCGCGAAAGAGGCTTTAAAAAATGAGCAACGGTTCACATACTTGCCTCAGATAACACGATGTTATCGCAAAAGGTTATCACCGTGTTTACCAAGTAACCTTTTGCGTTGATCTTTGACCAGCTGGTTCCAATCGTCAGGTCTGACCCCGATTACGAGGAACAGATTATCAGAACTACGTATACAGCTAATTCTAAAACAAAATTATCTGTCATCCCGATAGATTTCTTCTTTGTAATCCGTGCACGAATGTGTTTGCGATTTGCGCAAAAAGTATTTGTCCTAACCCGACGCACCGTCACGTTAATAATAAATAATGATGTTCATAACATTATCGCCATACAGAAATTCTGGGGTTAACCGAAAACGCACAATCCGCACTGGTTATATCGGATTCGTATACATATATGTCAAAGTACTTTCAAGTATTTCATAATGCTTATCAAGCTAACGGTAAACATTTACATAATATTATAAATAACGCTAAGAGAGTTGAAGATTACGAGCCTCTTACATTTGCGTTACTGTTATCTTATTCGCTAATCTCTTGTTTAAATTTCCCTCGGAGTTTACATTAAAGCACAACATTTCCTCGAAATCTTTTATGGTTTTTTGGTTTCATTTTTGGCAGTTTTTAGGCATGAATAAATCAAGTTATGCCTCTTTTTGCACACACAGTGGAACGGTGAGTGGAATCTCGTCGTAAACATGTTCCGTGTTCTGGTCCAAAGCGTTGTGGCGACATGCCGACGTCGGTGGCCTGTCATAATGGCTTTCCAAGAGATCTGAAAACCAAAAATTCTTCTTAAAAAAATGTCGAAACTTCACAACAAGCGATTAGAGATTGTCGAATTTGCATTACCTTCCACCAGACTCGAGGTTATTTACCATGAATAGAGAAAAATGAGTAAAGGAATCAAGTTGGTCCCTCAAAAACTGTCTTTCGCAGAGAAGCGACAAGTTTAATGCAAGCGTGACATTGGATGATCAGATCCATTCTTGAAACAACTTTGCAGGTACATGTGAAAATAAGGCTTCAATGGGACACGAGGATTTGAATTCGGCTCACCTCGGATGTTGCCAGAGACACGAATGCTGATGGTTCCCGTCCTGTTGTCGTAGTGTTTGTTCAGCTCGGAGGCGTCGAAGGTTATCAAAGCGGTCTCAGGATTCGTGGCAAATACCGGATTGACGAAAGTCGGCAGAGCTGAAAAGATCGACAGTAAAATTCTAATTGCTTCGAAACTGTTACGCTTAAAGTGATATCACCTAAAGGGTTACATGCAGGATATTGGTGGAAATTTTATTTATTCAAGAACGTGGACATAAAGATTACTCGGTGAATCCAATCGAATGTAGTTAAACGTAGGGTCTGGACAAGTATTTTTAGAAAGAGTCGGTTCTGAGTTAGCGAACGAATCAAAGCGGGAGATGTTCGGAGGAGGTATGAGAAAAGTGGTAAAAGTAATTTTCATCTACGTGTGCAAGCCCGAGGAGACAAGACGTAAAGTAAGCTATTACAGTTAATAGATAAAAATGGAAGCCAGGGAATCTGCCGGACGTGACAAAACAAAGGAACAACGACAAACAAACGAAGACATTGAGAGGTACTCGCGAAAAGTGAGACTTCCATACCAAGACGGGTTTCCAGAACACGACTGGATTAGAAAAAAAGCTCAATTGCACTAAACGATCGTATTTTAAATCGACCTACGAGGAAGCGTCGTGTTTGTTATCTTCAGGCTCTTCGCGTTGTCGCACTTCTCCGGTGTCGAAGCTTCCTTCTTATCGCTGCTGTATATCGAGAGAGGAATGGACTCGAAGAGTTTCGACCTCATGTAGAACACCACGAGGGCAGCGAGGGTGGTTAGACACAGGGAAACAATCGACCCGACAACAATCAGCAAGGTGACATCGTGCGGCGATTGGGTATCTTCCTGTTCTGTGGATAAAAAAATCACTGACAATTAGGGTTTATGAGTATTTCCGAGTCGGGTAACGGACCGCACTTTCACTCCATGGATGTTCTGTTTCTGACGCTTACCTTTTTGCAGGGATTTCACGTAACCGGGATGAGGTGACGCCGCCTTTTTCACCGTCGGCGACGAGTCCGAGCCGCCATCTTCGGCGTTCGCATAACGAAGTCCGTCTTCCGGTCTCGCCACGGTAAAATACGGCAAGGGAAACGAAACTTCGGAAACGGCGACAACGTTTTCTGGAAGAGAAGCACTTTGCTTATAACAATTTTGCGTCAAAGAGACAACAAAAAACCGAAAACGTACCTTCGACGTGCTCCGTAGTCCTGGAAATCCTTGTCGCGATGCCAGTTTCCGTTTTCGCAGCTTCGCTGGCGTCCCCGGAAACTGGTGACGTCGAAGTTTCCGTCTGGATTAAGCCGGAAACTTGAATAGCTCGGAAGAGATCTCCCTGGGTCCAATTTTGCGGAAGGACTGTTTGCGGTGTGTCGATTCTAGAAAATCGACAAATTCCCGTTTCCGGATCGCACGACGGGTACTTTTCGACGCAGTTGCAAACCGACTCGCAACGGAATCCCCATCGACCCTCGGGACAGGCAAGTTTGCAGCTGTGGAAGAAGAAAGCACTGCTTTTATAATAATCACAACTCAAATTCATTCGTTACCACCATTTTTCCTACACGGAAACGATCTTCTTTTTTAAAATAGAAGATGTGGTAAAAGATAATTACTTATCCGGATAGTGTAACGGACTTATTTCTGTATTACAAAAAATATAATGTTAAACGAATAGAGAAACTTATTTTTCATAGATTTCAGGATCTAACTAAAAATAAAAATTGTTTAGTCACGCAATTTCTATATGTACCATTAGTCTGGTTTGCTCTTTTGTTTTATTACAATTTTGACGAGTTTCTTTCCTCTAAAGTCAACTGCATATGTATTTTAGATTTAACAAACGAGTCCAACCAATACGTATATAAATTTGTATAAATAAAACTGTAAATATTAACTACAGTTTCAAAGATCATTCATTCACACACAACATTAAAATAAGCCGCTTCTCTATTATTTATTATATAAACAAATACCCACTTTCAAATTCAGTTCGACATTTTTCTCTTGTTTGTACAGCTAGTTTTTTCATTAAACACTAATAGTTTTCTTTTCCTTTACTTAGCTTTCTTATCCTTCTTCATTCTTGCCCAATCAGGTTCCGAAGTTTGTTGATGAAATTAAAGTGGATAGTTGTTAATTGATTTCGTTAAAACGTTGTGCCACAATTTCGTTATGTTTCATTCGGTTTTGGAAATAATGTGACGAGGCTTTGTTTAATAAACAGAAGAACGTAGATTGGAAGACTGTGTTCGAAAATGGATTACGACGCGTTTGCGGTATTGATTCTTCGGCGTCTCTTCGTAAAGTGACTTTCATCGAAACTTCTGCTCAATCACACAATAGCAAATCGACTCACCCAGGTCCTTGCCATCCTGCGGGACACTCGCAGATCCCACTAACTGGATTGCAGGATTCTCCCGACGCGCAGTCGCACTGTTGCATGCACTGCTTGCCCCAAGATCCTGGTGGACATTCTGAAAATCGTTTAATTTCAGCGTTGCGAAGTCTTTCATTAACTTTTCATTCTACGAGTTCGTGTATATATACAGTGTAGATCCTAGTGATTGATTTTTAATAACATTCGATTCGAAAATAGTACGATTGATTGGAAATAAAAGGTGTGAATGACCCGAAAAAGAATTTAGTTTTTTGCAAAATTGATGAATTTTTGTAGTGACAGAATGAAGGTAGTCAATGAATTAGTCTTGAGTCGTATTTTGCGAAAAGATATAATATTCGAATTTCGCCAAATCGTTTTAGTTAGCGAAAATCGTTTTGAAAGAGAGAAACCAATATTCTATCAACTACGTAATTTTTAAAAATGTTGACACTTTTTTCGCCAATTTTACAGATTTCTTCACATTCAACGGCACATTGATTCTGAACAGAAAGAAATAAAACTAAAAAAAAAAAAAAAAACACATTATCTTTGCAATATTTCCGAACCTGTCTCAAGATTTGGCAAGTGAGGCAGTTTATCTCGGTAAATTCCAAGTGACTTCCAAGAAGTTCCGAGGGAATTCACAGCTTTCGAACTTAGGGAAAATCACGGTTCCCTGAATCAAACATTCCGTACATTGCGAATCAAGACAGGTGCGGAATATCGACAAGGTGAGGTTCACCTATCAAGGATTTCCTCGGAGTCCGGCATGCGTGCATTTCGCGTTTAAATCTGATCCGCGATTGAACGGATAACCGCATTGCACGGTTGTAAAAGGAGGGCATAAACCAGTTTATAATACTCTCGTTTACGTCTTGTCTTATACGGCTGGTAATTGTTGGGTGAAAAATTGTGGCCGCTCGTCGAGTCCGGAAGTCGGGATGAAAGTTGCACCACGCCCGGTTTGTGATTCAACGCACGCACCTACACACGTCCAATACACGTCTGCGGTCTGCGTTGTTCGAGAAACGCCAGCACGCCTCGCATGAATTATCTGGACGTGTGGGCGGTCGCTCTGAACGCTCGGAATATCTCATCAGACTCCGTTCTCAATTATAAGGGACTTTTATCGGTGTCGTCTGTCACCGTTAACCAAAATAAAAAACTATAATATGACGTTTCAGTCCTTCGGGAGAGGAGGGGAGGCTCATCGAACTAAAATTTATTAAACAAATATCAATTGCAGTGTACTCAAAATTTTAAACGACTTAACAGGATTTTCAACTAACAAGCTTCTTGTGGGATGAGAGAAGAAAAAGCGAGGCAAATTCTTTTAGCTTACAATAGTCAGAGGAGAAGAAATAGGCAGTGAATGCTGGACGGTGTTTTAACGCCATTAATCCAGAATATAAATATTCTCCTCCGTGTGGACATCGCAGATTTAAGCAAAGAGTGAAAGCCAAAAACTGGGGCTCTGACTTCACGTTGTTGTTACATCGCAACGTTGGATCAAACTGTCAAGACATTCGCGTGAAATCGTATTTCTCACGTTCGAACTCAAGATTTCATCGGCCACAAGGCAGGTAAGAAAAAGTTTGAACTACAGGATGAGAATGATGAAAAATAATCGATTATTATTTCCCCATTAATAGAGTATGATAAATTATTTTTCAAACTCGATTATTTTTCCTCACAATCGGTTTTCATTTTTTACTTCCACGAACGATGCAATGCAACATCAATTCACGTCATTAAAGTATCAATTATTATCACTGTCTTACTTACTAAGTACCTATTCGATATAACAAGTGATAGATAAATGAATATTTTCTCCTGAAAGTGAAAAATATTTTGATTGAAACTATAAATCATCAAAAAAAAAAAAATTTTTCCGCTATTACGATTACATACTAAAATTTACGAAATTTTTGTTTCGTATGCGCCGTTTCAAAAAGGAAAAAAATAGGAAACAATCGATGAATCGATTAATTTTTACCGATTCAATCGAGTCGCCCTCGATTATTTTTTTCGACTCGATTAATCGAATGCATAGATTATTTTTATCTCAGTGGAAATCGCAACAGAAACGTAATCCCGTCAATACAATCGATGAATTTGTACAAATCTCCCAAGTTAAATACTCACGATGAGCGCAGCTGTCGCCTTGATAGCCGGATTCGCACTGGCAAAAATTTGGCGCCAGGCATAGTCCGTTTTCGCAAGAATTGCAAAATGGTATGCATTTCGGTTCGGCCTCAGCCTCGCCATGCAGTTCCTGGATCACGTATCCCTCGCAGCATTCCGATATCGATCTTTGCTCGACGTTGGTCTGAAAACGAGAACGCAAAAACGAACGGTAAGAAGCTGTAGAAGAAATTGGAGAGTGCAAAGTGTGATCGAGATTTCGGATTTTCTCCTTCGATAAATTTTTCTGTTGCGATTATTACGTAAAGTGTAGATGTTGTATAAATTTCTGAACACCGTATAATAATTGTTAAAATTTTTACTCATTACAAAGTGTTCGAGGATTGCCTTTTGTACGTATAATACGTGCGCTGGAAATGATGTTGCGTAATAAAAACGATGTAGAAAAGTGACTTTTGAGAGGACGTGTCGAGAGTTGTCTTGTAACGCAGCAATTCTTCACCGTTCGAGCAGTTCGATCGTTACTTTTATTGCTCCATTATTGTTATTATCGGCGTTGTATCACCGTTACGTAAATCGTATAAAGTGCCCCGATTGAATCATTCACCTGTTCTGCAAAGTCGCGAGGCTCGCGTTATTATACACTTTTTATTTTTATCGTCACTGTTTTATCACTCCTTTCCTCGTTGCGAATCATTATTCGTATTCCAATGGCCCGTAACACGTGTTAAATATCGCCAAGGATAATTCTTCAATAAGTATCTGACTCGGTCAACTCGACGAGTCGATTTCTAACACCTTGGTCTTATTTTTGTTTATCATTTTTCAGTCCGGACTACACGTAATAAGATTCTAACACGTCACCTTGTCGCCAAGCATCTCATTAATCATTGTCGAATAATTACGGTCTCGGAGAGTGCAAAGAAAGAAACAACAAAGTGGGGGAAAAAAAAAAATAAAAATAAAAAACAGAATAGAAAAACTGGAGGAAGAAAGTATAAAGAAAAAATGAAACAAAACAAATGTGCTGCTCATAGACTCGACTTCAGATTTCGGAATGAAACCACGTCGATCATTTCCCTTCATCCGGTTTGACCGTACAAACGTCAACGTAGGAGGCCTGAAACGACTGTCTCATTGTTGGAAAAAAACCAGCAGCATATAAAGTAGACGCATAAAAGTAAAAACTGATGACTAATCCAGTCTGAATACTTGCCCAAGCCTGGGCCGCCGATTCAACGCCTCGTTTTATCCCACATGTTGCGTTTAATGCAGCTGACGTTATGCAAATGCAGAGTTTTAGTGCCCACTCCGCGAGAAAATATCGCTAATTGATAGCACTACGAGAATAAATTATATAAATCCGTGTTCAAGTGATTGTTTTCTTTTTTTTTTTTTTTTGCGAGCCGTCAATTAGCGAAATTCAGCTCATTTACGTACCTGTACCAGATGAAAATCCAGTGGCGCTGACACGATCGAAACACGGAAAATGCCTGAAAAATTTTCCCCGCGGTGTATCGCTTGGGTTGAATTTTTTTTGGAACGAATTCTTTAATCCAGAATCGAGGCCAGGGTTAAACTGTTCCGAATAATTAATCGTCGGGCGAACCTGTGATCGAGAAATGTAAGGCTAAGGCGATAAATAAGCGGAGCCAGAAGATGAGCCTGTTTTTCTTACTCGTAGTGTGAATATGGTTGAAGTCCGAAACCGGTAAATTAACCTCGGCGATAAATTGGCCAATTACCTTCGCATTAACACCGCGGCGCTTGAGACTCGACAAACGAAAAGTTCAGCCGCATAATCAACACCTGTATAATATAATAAGTGGTTAATAAATTTATACACGATAAAAGAGAGAGAAAAAAAAAAAAAAAATTAATAAAGAAGCTGTATAACGGTGAATTAAATGATTAAATTTAGATGCGGTAATTATTTTCACTCGTACGTAGTGAACGTTTTAAACGTGAGCGAGATATTTTTCATCGACGATTATACGGGAATTCGCCGCTTCGGCGATACGGTTCACACATTTGAATGGGAAAAGTAGGAGGAGTTAAAGAAATCGCGAGTAATACCGGCACGAATTTCGTAACTTTTTACTCCGAGGCAGAAGACGGCTCAATTAATGCCTAATTGGCACAAAGGAATAGTCTGAAATTAGTAGTTAGAATATTATTATATAAAATAAAGGAGCGCTGGAGCCCGGCGAATTGACAGTGTGTAAATGAATAGATCGTTCCTTATTTTCAGGCTTCATAGAATTTAACGTGCGCGTGTTCGTTTCTTTGATTTTCGTCTACTCGTTTCTGTACATCCAACCATTTCAATAGCCAATTAAACCCGAAGACTCGAGTATTTGTACCGTCGGATTAGCGATTAGCAATGAACTCGATTACGGCGAGTTGCCAATGTTTAATCATCGGCTGACCAGATCTTTGATCGACGTTCAGGCGATGGTCAAAATAAAATCCCTGAATGCTCCACCGTGAGACCGAGACTTTACACCAGCAATCTCGACTTTCACCGGTCTGCAGCCGATACGCGATACTCGGACAGCTTCTTTCCGGCCGATCTCTGCAATTCGTATAATACTTTATACACACGTGTGTATATACATATATATGTATGTATGTATAATTCATCCCGGGATGAAAGTGAACGCAATGCGTGCCCGGTGTGTCAGGTATACGTACGTACGCATACGCATTTGCCGTTTGCACGTATACGTAACGAGATTTAGCACGACGATTATAATCATCGCCCCCTATTAACGCGGCAACGAGCTGGGTAGAATTATTCGCTAACAACTGCAGCGAATTGCACAAGTTTAGATACGCGTGATCCGGGACGCGTAGCTGAAACGCAGAGGAAAACTTGGACGGAAATTGAGTGTGAGAATTTTCTTGACGAGATTAATAATCGAGAAATTAT
Organism: Neodiprion pinetum; assembly: GCF_021155775.2. Taxonomy (NCBI): domain Eukaryota; kingdom Metazoa; phylum Arthropoda; class Insecta; order Hymenoptera; family Diprionidae; genus Neodiprion; species Neodiprion pinetum. Next base: position 4,225,538 of record NC_060235.2, read on the forward strand.
CAATTTTTGAATGTTATCTAACGAATTTGTTGGTCAGATTAATGAAGAAGTACCGACTTTTTATGGTAATCGATCAGTCTTCTTAATTTTTACGTTTTTGGGAAACGATGATGCATAGAACTGTGATTTCAACTGCTCTTATATTGATCATTAACCGTTTGAGTTATACACTGAGAAAAATTTCATTTGATACAGTAACTAGAAAAATTGCGTAAAACAGGTATCGTTAAATAAACTGTTAGAATATTGTTGGAATTACGAAAAACGAGCTACGCCTAACCATTTTGCGCTATCGTCGATCCTTTTTTGGTTATTGCAACGCAAAATCAGTTTCTGAAGTTTACTTTACTTTTTTAATTAAACAAGGCCTTAACGTCAATTTATTCTTGCACAAGTATTAAATGTTCCCAACAGTTGCAGGAAAATCTAGCAACAGTGATCGTAATTATAAAGAATAGTAACGGATACTAGACTTTCCGGTAACAGCTAGAAAACCAATTTTCATGTTTTACCTAGAACTATATTTTTCGATTGTGGTTAAAAATAAAAATAGTTAGGGACTGAGCGGTAATCGAAACTAAAAATTTCTCTCAGCGTAGTGGTAAGTATTTTTACCACCTATTTTACATCCATTTTTATATATCTAGAGAACATTTCAGCATATTTTTTTCCGGTTTTGTGCTATTTCTGATAGTATACTAATAGGTTTTCGTTATTCGAGAGTCATTATTACGATATAATGTAAATTATTACCGTTGGAAACAAATTGATTGAAAAAAGTCGTGAAAATTGAAGAAATAATTCATTTCCGAGAAAGTTACCCGTCTACACAGATACTCGTTTTACATAAATTTTACATAAAACTCGATTAAATCCGTAGAAAAACTCTTTCCAAGGGTTTTTGGGCTCGCTGATTACGAATCTGAAATCAGATTTTGAAAATTCAGTACAGCGAATCCAATCAGGGACCCCGGAAACTTCTGCACAGAGTTTTTCGACCGGATTCGATAAAATTTGAAATTTCCGTCCGGCATATCGAATCCGCCATCTTCAACTTTTGAAGTCTCATTTTAGATTCGTAAGCAGCGACCCTAAAAACCATGAAATACCATCTTCTTGTTGTAAAAGTTGACCCAGCACAATAATGTTCGATCACTTAACCAATGATTTACTTACGACGCGTCAAGTCTTCCGACAGATTCAAAACTACAACAAGCACTGAACGATAATCGATCACACTGTCAGTTACGTCCTGGCGCAAACAGCGGCTGTTTCTGCATTACGAAATTTCAGTGTTTACACAGCGAGAGGCGTAAACCGTGCAACGTATAGTGCAGGATATTTTATACCTTTACGCCATATGCGATCAAACTTTCTTCAGCGAGAACTACTCCCTAAGAACGTTTGATTTGTAGGAGTGTGTGAAATTTTTACGAGCAAATGAATTTTATCGACATGATATTATCGTTCGCCGCGCCGTGAGATGATGAAGAAGAATTTTCAGACTCGGCGGAAGGAGTCGCCACGATTATTAACATGCGCGTAAGCGTTTTCAAAAAAATACTTCGAATAATGTTTCTCGATTTATTATTACTATTATTACTATTATTATTATTATTATTCATTACACAAACGCGATACTCAGAATCGAATTTCCGAACAAATTTCCTTCAATTTTGCCCCGTCAATTATCGCGGAGTTTGTACGGCGCGTCTCGAATTCCACTGTGTTCTTCCGCCTCGAACCAAGCACGCTTCGAAGCTTTTTCAAAGTTACATCAAACGCATTATGCGGATAATTGTTGCGTGCATGGGTACGAGGAAATTCTATAGCCGCATTTGAAATTCGATCATGTAACAAAATCGCACAGTACAAGGTGTGTAGAAAGGATAGTTATGTTAGCGATTTTAAAACCTAGCTGCACTCGGAAGAATCAATTCAATGCACTGTGTAGTTCGGATGAACTTGGAAATAACGCAGGTCGTACCGCGAACCCAAACGTCAGTTTTCACCGCGTTCGCCAAACTAGCTCGAGGCGTGACGCAAGGACACTTCTAGACCGGTTTTCACGTTTTCTATTTTTTTTCTTTTTTCCGCAGATTTATTCGTTGCGAAACCGGCGTCAGCCTTGAGATTTGATGAGCGTCCGGTCGATCCGTGTTTCGATAAGACCGGCACTCGCGGTTTTGCAATTTCGAGAGAACCGCAACAAAGCACATACAGCGCAGGTAACTTCGCTATGACCGCGATGATTCAAAATGATCCTTCAACCACTTGAAGCATGCAACTGGGTATGCAAGGATTCTCGAGGTCACTGATTTCAAAAATGGGCTGAGAGAAGTTTTGAAAATTCAAAACGGTGATCCACGATCGTGAATTTTGAAATTCTGACGTCAGATTCGTTTTCAACGACCCTGAAAAGCCCTGATTAACATATTTCAAACGAATCGGATCAATTTTTATATTTTCAGTCCGCCATATTGGATCCGACATTTCGAATTTTGAAATTCTGACGTGGGATTCGCTTTCAGCCACCCCAAAAACCGAAGATCAGAGAGTTCCACTTTTCCAATTTCCCTAACCTTCCCACAATTACATTTGGTCTGTAAAAACAGGCATTTTCAACACTTTCTTTATTTATAGGGTTCACTATATTCGTCGAATAATCATAAGCCCTCTAAAAATATCAACACTGATACCTTAGAAGTCCAATTATGCATAAACAAAGGCAAAAAAAAAAAAAATGACAGTGATTTCCCAAAAATTGAATTTTTAAATATTGAACAACCAATTCAAAAAAGGTATCTCACTTATGAGACGCTGTACCGCAAAGTGTTTATTTATTTTTAAATAAGACAAGAGAAGGAATGAATTTACTGTTAAACTTCTCTTTGATGCAAAGACTTCAGACAATCCCGTACACCATACGAGTGATCTTGATATAATACCAATTTTCCCGACTGTTCAATGAACGGGAAGTCGAAGTGCAACAACCTCGTAAAAGGGAGACCCAAGTTACTTTGTACTCAATAACAAGCTGCGTACGCGTGTATAAATAGACCAACTAGTTGCAGAACAGTTGGCTAGAACGAAAGGCGGCCGGATATGCAGCGGCGGCTTGCGATCTCTGAAAATATTCCAAGTCGTTGCGAATCGTAACGGGTCTTGTGAAGCAGGAGTTCACCAATCATCCCAATCCCCCGAATTTCTAATTGGCGTGTAGATCTGAACGTATTTGGTTCACGGCTAAAGCAGAAAGAGAGAGAAGCGCAGCCTATTACAAAAACGGCGAGCCGTAATTTCGAAGTGTAGATCCGTTCTCGTTTGGTAATACCTGAGTTATGATTATCAAGGCCAAGCCTCGCTGATCGTCTGTATGACGGAGTCGGAATCCAATGATTTTTATCTCGTCGCTGTAAAAGTTTCCGATTTACGGGTAAATATGTGATCGATGCGAATCTTCAGCATCCGCTGTGTTACATCAATGGTAGATCTTTTATCGCGGTGATTATGTTAAACGAATCGAAGATATCATCGATGTTAACTGCAGAAAACGACCGACAAATGATTGAAATCTCTGCAGTTTAGCGACAAAGATTGATCGATCCTTATTTTACGTGATCTGTTCGATCGACTCACCTTGATTCGATATCGTTCCCTCATTTCAATCCGCGTCTTTTCACACCTCGGAGGAACCTGGAGACACCATGTGAACGTCTGTACCATGACAGGCTCCGTGTAAATTTCTTTGGCAGTGAGGGTGTAGCTGAAACGTAAAATTGACGAATGAACGTGAAGTGAATGAAATTCCACAGCTCTGAAATCGAGCAAATGAAAGCTGTGGAATTGTTCCACTTGTTGTCAACCAGGTCCGAAAGATTGAAACCTAATTTTGCCGCGGAATGCTAAATTGGAACGAACAACGTCAGCGAATCGTGACTTATTATTAACATTGAGTAATGACAGCGCAGGCAACGAGCATTGCTTCGATCAAACCCTGCATGCACTAGCCCGAGTGGAAAATGATCTCGAGCGGCTAACGACAACTAGATTACCCAGCGAGGCATACCTTTGCATGCTCGTGGATATTGCACATTGTACAATTCTCGGATAAGTGATAAAGAGCGTTCTCCGAGAGTCGGGCTCGAATTGCGGCCGTTCCTTTTGACACGATCAAATCACCGGGAACCGCGTTCGTTGGTCCGGGGAGTGGAGTTTGCGCAGCTCCTTAAAACTGGACCACCGACAAGCAGCGTCTGGGATCCGGTGAACCCGAAAGTGAAAACTTGATCAGTGTACTCACTTTTCAATCCTGTTGCAGACGTGTTCACCGGACAAGGAATTCGCCAACGGCAAGGCTGCCAAGACTGTTAGGACGATACGAAGACTGTCCAGAATCCCGGAACCGAGCATCTTGGAAAGGTAACCGAAGTGCACCTGAAGCAGTGGATAATCGGAACATTGATCGATGGCTTATAACTATTGATTGAATGATTTTTCCCGAAGTTGGCGAGGCGTTTTTGCGATTGAACTACGCTGAGGTGCGAACGCGGTGCTTTGGACTGATTATTATGAATCTGACGATGAGCTCGGAAGTCGAGCGGTAATCGGATCGCGTCGGTGGTTGCAAATAGGAAACAGGAAACTAATCGCAATGAAAATAATAACGGCAACTGTACTTCATACCTTGATAACGATGTTATCCTTCCAGCCACGACGGTTTGAGACGAGCTTTTTTATTCCGCACGTCACTGGGCGAAGTGCGATCGACGTGCATGAAGTGTACGGTATCGGATTTCGAAGCTAACGACTGCAGACAGCCAACACCGGATGGGTCGTGTGACCGCTTCGCTTCGCCATATCTCCGTCTATCAGACACCGCCAGAACTGTTAACAGAAACCGTTCGGCAAGGATTCACCTTCTGAAATAAATCGCAAATCATCTCAGGTGGAATGGAACGGTTTGCTATGCGGCCTGAGCTTATTACCTCCACCGAGAGCAATAACATCCTATCTTGGAATTTGGTTCAAGGAAAGCTCATCTCAGATTCTGGTTCAACAAAACCAAATTCAATGATATGATTTCGTTGCTATCAACTGACGATTGGTAGAGATGCACTGATCTTTAGGTAGCGTCACGAACAGTATTATACACAGACAATGAGACGAATTTCTGGTTGTGGTTACAGTTTCATTTTTTATCATAAGCGAAAAATATGTTTCTGGATACGAAATTGAATCTAATTTTGTAACTGTTGCGGGTTGTTCATTTTCGGTATGGTAACTGATGCTATTTTATTTTATTTTTTTTTCCAACTTGACGTTGGTGCTGGGATGAATTGATGGATGATGGGTACTTATTGAACCGACTGAATGTGGTGAACTGAATAATAAGAAAATTACTATTAGCAAGAAAATTACTTTTGAAGTAAATATTACCGGAGTCGTATAGTCAGAAATCAATTTTCGAACAGAAGATTGGTCTGTAGAAAAAAAAAACCGGCTGCAAGATGCAGATCCTGAGGTGTGATATGTCGATTTTGACATTCGATCGGATGACTGAATATTCAAAAGGCAGATTTGGTCTGCTTCTTGTTATTTTTTATATCTTCGATGTATTCTGATTTTGAGAAACTACAGTTCGTGAAACTTCTGTCGTTTGGTCCATTGCGTATATGGACAAGAGAGAGAAAGAGAAATAAAAAAGAGAGAGAGAGGTAGAGAGAGGCACATTTATACGGGAAGAACGATAAAATCTGGATTACGAGCGTCGTTCGAGCGGCGAACGGTATAATCATGCAATTTTTTGAGTCGGTATAATGAGTGCAGAATTGTGTAACGTCCTCGAAAAATTGCTGTGACTAAATTCACAGTGATTAATTTTCGTTGCTAATGTCGTATTGCAGCTGTATGCAGGTTACGAGATCGCGTTGTAATGTGTAAATGAAATTGTCCTATCTGGTATGCAAGAAAGATTTGTAGGATGAAGTCGCGTGGACGATTATTAATAGCGCGGAACGAAATCGTAAGAATGATATTACGTGTATATCTATCTACTCGCGAGTCTGAAATAAAACGGCTAATTAATACCTCCTTTCAGAAATAAGCGCTAGAAATATGAGGATAAAAATGAGAGGTATGAGGCGAGTTGATCAATTCGACGGATCGCGAATACATATAATTAAGCAATCACTTTATCACCTCGCAACGCGTTTCGTTGCACGTTAAGTGCGAAATAAATAAATGAATTCTTGCGTGAATAATATCGATTTTATAAACGAGTTGTACATCAATCGAAATTGAGAATAAAAAAAACTTTAATTACTTCTTCTCACGTTTTACTCTTTTTCCTCTTTCCCTATGTTTTGAAACGTAGCTCAATTATGCAGTGAACATATCCACTTACAAATTGAACGACAAGCGATCGCATTTTCTTTCAAATTTTTAGCAAATTCAAACAAATCTCAAGTGATGGCAGAAAAACGGCAACGTACAGAGTCGTTTGCGATTTCCATAAGTGAACAGCCTCTCGGAATTTCCTCTCGTTATTCTCAGCTCGCCAAACTCCTCTCGTTTCAACTATACGGCCAGAAACCGTGGCAAATTCGTTGATCGAGTTTCATCCCACGTTCGATTTTACCGCAGCAGAAACGACGTGGGAAAGTTGAATATCTCCTTTCAATTTATCAGCATTGCCATATTTTTCACTGCCGATAATTATTGCTCTTACCAAAGCCCGACGACCGAGTAATTAGCAGCATTAGCTTATCCTGTTATAGTACATGGGTTGAATACAGTCCGCATCTGGTAATTACAGTCTCGGATTATAAGTGTACATGCACTCGATCCAAGATCTCTAACCCACGATCCAGGATCGCTTGGATCTAGGGACGAGAATTCATGCACGGCACTTGAGGGGCACATGGGATTTCGTTCAAATTGTTTCTGTTTTCTTTCCACTTTTTTTCCCCGCCTCCTTCAGGCGTTTAGGTATCAACTACAAGATGATACGAAAAGCAACCGTCCAGTTCTTTTTTTTTTCAATTTCTTTTTACTTCGTACAACGCATACGTTTTAATATTGCGCAAGACGCACAAGCTGCCCGGTTTTTATTCCACAATTTAATACGCTGTATGTTATTATAATAAAAGCGATCGTGAGAATACACCGAAAGATGCAAAGGACAAACGATTGTTGTGCAACATGTTTGTATAATGAACGTTGCTATAATATAACGACTTTGTTTTGATTGGGTTTAATTACTCAGGATCAGACAGATGTGCTCAATTGACATTCTCGAACATATTTTAGTCACCTAGTTTCCAGTTTACACTCTAACCACTCATCTTACTGTCTTTCACCTATTTTACAATTTTTTATTCCTTGCTTCTATCGGCTTATTAACATTTACAATCAGGGAGAAAAAGTGTTTGAACATTGAGAAAGGTAAAATTGAAATTGCAAAGAGGTTTTAAACCGAAAAACAATCAGACCTGTCAAGTAAATCACCCGCATGAGCTGCATTAATAATCTTCACACCGGATTTAACAAATTGCCCACTCGTTAAGATCTTCAGCGTGTAATGCAAATTTCTCGCTCCTAGAACAAGCTGAGTTATGAAGAAATTTAACATCCGTTAACGTTGTTTCAGATTCTTTCAACTGGGGCAAGGCCAGAGATTAAAATCGGATCAAAAAACGTGCATTTGTGTTTCCAGTAACTGCCTGTAATTTCATTACATGTAAAATGTTTGGCAATGAAATTAACTAACGACTGGAATTTCGTGATCCGAAAAATTATAGTTGATTTAATAATCCGTCGCTCATTTATGGCGAATCCTTACGATTGGGGTATAAATAATTTCTTTTCTGTTCGTTTTTCTTATTCAAATTGGTAAATCGAAGTGCTGCGAAATCACCGACGAAGCACCGAGAGCGCGAGTTTGCGTAACGTGACAATTTACCACCACCACCATCATCGTCATCATCATCGTAATTATTATTTCTGTTATTACATTCAACGGCTATAATTAAATTCTTGTCGCAGAGTAAGTAAAAATCGTAATTTCACTTTATTCAATTTTCGGAACAGCAAAACAACAAACTGATTGCAGTCAGTTTTGACTGGCTGATGATGAATGAAAACAGCGTAGATGTGCCTAGATTTATCTAAAAGTAAGTAGCTGTCGGTTCATGTGGTAATCCGTTCGTTGCGCATTGTAATGATAAATAACAGGCGTTACATATTGTACATTTGTATACGTGCAGCACGGACTGCGTAGTTTCGTAGATTCAATTTATCAAGCGTTTAATAACGACGAAAAATTGATCACCATACTATTTGTCAATTCGTTGTTATAACTGTAATATCACGAATTGTCTATACGTGTACATGTATCATCCTAACACTTATCTAAGCTTGTTAGTCAAACTTCGTTGCAACGATACTCGACACGAAGCGCTGTCGAATAATTTATACCCGTAAGACACGCGAGCTTAAGGCTTGTTTCCAGAAGGTAAAACAGTCGCAAATGAAGTTGTTTGACAGTTTCGTGAAAAGTTTTAAAGAAAAAATACTACTCTGCCCCGCAAAGGTTATCTTGAATATTTCGAGGAGCTTTTTCTTAAGTTCACAATACCCAAAACCATGCTTAGAAAAATTACAACAGAATGACGGTGAACATTTTTGAGAAAGAGCGAGACGCGTTTCTTTACCAAGTTTCTAATCGGGGAACAGATTCTGTGGCAGCAAGAAGTAGGAGAAGGAACCAGTATCCACTTACCTTTAATCGAAAGCTCAGACAACTTGTTACGTCGAGGGGTTGATTTCGTCCGATTTTCCGTTTTATCGGCTAACTTTTCCAAAGCACAAAACGCAGCTTCCGTACCATGCGGAGGATCACAACATCGGGAAAGCACGACACAGACGCAACAACGCACTACGACATGCGGCTGGGTCGAAACGTCGGAAGGCACTCGAGGCACAATGAACTCGACGATGAACCGACCCTCCGACCCTCCGGCTTCAATCTTCTAGCACTAAACTGCGGCACCATGGAGAAGCTCGACAATGCGTGATGACGGATCCAGCGGGGGCGACGTGATCTCTCCGTCTCTCTCCTCTCCTCATTTCTCTCTCTCTCTCTCTCTCTCTCTCTCTCTCTCTCGCTCTATTCGGGTCTCGTCGAGGCATCGTTACGTCGTCGAACGAAGAGGCCCAACAACCGTCGACGTATTCGCTGAACAGTTCGGCGGTAACTGATTCTGCAAGAACCCACATTTGCACACCGGGGTCGAGGGTCCAATCGACCTCTCGCCACTGCTACGTGAACATTTTACTCATTGATAATTAACCATCCATTCCGCATCCTGATCGCTACGAGCACTCTTCCTTCTCTAGGTACCTCTCGACGACTCTCAATCTTCCACGAGCACAATTGTCTTCCATAAGAGCTTACCAACGGCAGAATATCCGAGTTGCGAAACGGGATTTCGACTCGCTGATCGACCTTTGACCCCGTCTGGCTTATACCTTGTCTTCTTAATGTGCCTTGCGGGCACTTTTACTTTCTCTGTTGATACCGTGCGGCACGTCTTTTCCACACAGTTTCTCGTATTGTCTATTCGCGACTTGTGCTGAACTGCATAACGTGAATCACCGGCACTCCTAGTCGCGGCTGTCCGTTTATACGTTCACCGTAACCCGTGATGCACGACAATGACGACAAATGTCAAGGTTATAAGCTTCGCTGGCTGGTCGAAGCTTGTGGAAATTAGTTAACCCGTCTCGATCGTTGCATCGAATTGCTATTCACCACTGTTGTATGCCGTTCTGTAACAGGTTGGCATACCAGCAGGAGGACTGGTACACAGAGAACATAACGTGGAAACACTAAACGTGCCTTCACGACCTGCCATCACTCCAACGTCAACATTAGATCTCGTCAAAGTTGACACCAGGAAGAATTCTTTGTACCTACTGTTAAATTCGATTCTTTATATATCTACCAAAGACAAAGAGCGGTAGTCGATTTGTTCCGATGAATCAATACCAAGTCATGAGAATTCGAGAACCGAGGCTATAAATAACTTCGCAAACCTTTCCTACGTCCGTTATTCCGAATAACGCTTTTGCTTGGTAGTAAAATTGTCAAACGATCAGGTTTGACAGATCGTGGCTATAAATATTTATACGACCCAGAGTAGAACGGAACACCTCAGATCGCATGGTGGATAAGCAAATTCGAAAGTGGTCGCATTGTGCGCTGCATTGGCGTTGAATCATCGTGACGATGTACGGAGGTCGAGGATGAATTGGATAAAGATGATGACGAGCTCAAGGCCCGGTTCTAAATTCATCGGGCATGTTGTCGAGGGGTTCGTGTTGTTCGAGTGTCGTTCGGACGATCTGCCGTAAGTCAAATAGACCGATGAACTCCGAAGGATGTAACTCCTCGAGGTTTGCAATGGCCGCGGGATGCGCTACGATAATAATTGCTTGATTGCACTCAATGCTTGGTCAATTTATTTATAATACGCAGGGTCGTATAAGAGCCAATGGTGTAGTAATTCGCGTCTTGTTTTGTCGTCCGGTCAATGGTGTCTCTGAATCAAGTGAAAATGTTTTGAAGACTGAAAAACTAGTGAAAACAGCGTGATCGTAGTACTCGGGTCGAAATCGTGTAGAAAAATAATTTTTATCACATCTGCCTGATATTGAGGAAATTGTGTCTTTGAATTGAGTGAAAATTGTTGTTCGAAGAATCGTAAACTGTTCGATACAGCGTAATTGAGTTCGCAATGATCGTACTCAGGTTGAAAAAAATGCAAAAAATGTATAGTTAGATACCTACTTGTTTATCACTTGTTCCAGTTTTCTCGACATTTTTTTTACAAGCACCGGAATTCAAGTGCCTTTCGCGAATGAATGAATAATCATATGCTAGTTATTTATGCTTTATCGTATTTTAGTACAGTTGCACCTTGGGTGAAACGCAGAATTTTTAGTATCGAAATTCGGTGTGAGTAAAATGAAAACAGAAAATATTATAGAAGTGACATTAAAGATGAATAACGACTCTGTGGTGAATCATTCGACATTAATTTCGGTCATACGCATTTCGACAAAACTTGTTTTAAAATTCTACACGATTGTGAAATTCAACGATGCGTGACATATTTTGAGAGATTAAATCTTGTTTACTCTTACAAACGTACCTTGTAACCTTTTTCGTATTCTTGTGCAATCCTTCCATCGTTGTCAACAATTTTACGAAAAGAAATGAAGAAATTTTACAATCACGTGGTCGTCAAGAAAAATTACAAATCTCTGACGCGAAGAGATTTATCGACAATTTGCAAATTGGGATTATGCTGGAAGTTTCGTTTGCCGATTAACCAATATTCTTATCTATTCTTTACCCCCACACAATTGAACTTTTTTTGTAATTCATTCATTACTTGGAACCTCAATTTATTGAACTCTACAATTTTCATCCGATGATCCAAATTCCTGCCTTCAGTTCATGACAATTAGATATTTATATTTTCCATGCTGAGATTAGAACCGGCGGCCGTTTGTTTAATTTCGATTTGATCGTCTATAGTTTGGTACCGTATTGAAGATTGACATGCACTTTAAATCAGACATATTATTTATTATTCCTTATTTTTATAATTTCACTTCATTTATTCTATTGATGGAAAAAGATTCAAGTTATATATATATATATATATATATATATATATATATATATATATACGTTTAAAATTCTACAATTACGTATGTATAACGTTAACGTAAGCATGCTGCACGTACTTTATATTATAAATATCAAACTTGGGTTAATATACACGTTAAGAGAATCGTATAACATTAATTTATGAATATTTATACAGTGATAAGTTAAGCTGCGAGAAATATCTGGATAATTAAGAAATATCGATGATTTATCGTGTGCTTAATCGGGACGTTTTCTTTAAAATTTGTTTACTTATATGGCTTCGTTTACAATTTCCCGCACACTTGGATAGAATTATAATAAATGAGTTATCGTCTATAATTACACGTCGACGAACGAATGACGACCAGACGCTGATTTTGAACGTCTATCACATCCATTACTCGTATATTACAATCAATGAGACACACGCTATAATTGATAAATATTCACGAGAAGATACGCGAAGAAGAACTTTTATGAAGTATGAATCTGATAAAAAGGGCTTATAAATAAGTTTCAGTACATTATTCTCTAAAGACAAATTGATATTAAGTCGTATTAAAACTAAAAATAATAAAAAAAGAGAAGAAAATAAAGGGAACGAAATTTTGACCTTCGGAGAAATTTAATTTTCTATACAAATTTCCGAGTTTAAAAAATGAAAACCAGTAGATGATACGAGGAGTAATATATCGTTTGTGATGCACTTGTTTCGGAGAAGATGACGGGCTAAAAATATGAGGGCCAGAGGCTGCGCGTCCCTTTATTAGATTGTCGGCTAATTCTGTGCCCTTCGCCTACGTAGATCAGAGGGAGAAAATTACGATGCTTACAGAGTTTAACCCGGAACTTTTGAAATCCCACCAGCGAGCTAAAGTTTTAAAGTTGAAGAAGTGGCGTCAAACGTAAATAAAACGGTTGGATCAAAAGCGGTAATTTGAAACGAAATTTCATCCCTTTCAAATTCTTCATATCAAAGACATTCGGTACGGTAAGTAAGAAAAAAAAAAAAAAATAATAATTACAAATCCACCGAATGAGAATAATAATGTTTAGTGAAAATTTTTTTCCTCAGGTTTGTATTTCTCAATTATATACGATGGAAAGAAAATTTCTTCTTCGTCGCAAGTGGTAAGCGTGATTATAGAAAAGGTGGACTTGTTTAGACGACGACGTGATGAGATTTTCGCGCCTTCTCGCGAAGATATAAAAATTTCTACACCTACGCTACGCAGTATCAACGTCAAACCGCGGCAATAATTAGTGAAAACTACCGAAGCGCAATAATTACGTAATTCAAAGATAAAAAATAAACAAACTTATTACATAATCATCGATGTGGTTCTGAATTCCAAGTTTGAATTTAGCGAGTGAGTTAGTTTATCGTCTTTTGAATGAATTTTTTTTATGGATAAACATGAAAGGGTGAAAAACGGAGGCTCGATTCCTTTAGCGACAAATATGCGGCAATAGTTGCAACGACGATTTTAAAGTGCGTAAGTTTCTTTCTCTCGTGCGCAAGCGGCGTGGTTTGTACTGACGTAACCGGCAACTGCCTTACCGACTACTTCCGGTTTCTGTTATACATGTATATATATATACATATATATAAGAATGGTAGAATTATTGTAGGCATGCGCGCTTTGCCGAAGAATTCCACGAGCGAAATTTATGTGCACTGGCCTCGATAATAATATCTCCTCACTTTTTTTTACACCGTTATACACACAGATTTAACCGTTCGCATTTCACGTGCCAGCTGCCTTATACCTACGTATTACACGTGTTTATGTACAGGTACGTTATAAGATATCTACACGTACGTTGCGACAACGTTGGAGAAGTAACACGCATCATCCATTCGCCGTTGACGCAGCGTTATAACCTTTTAGGTACAACGATCACGAAACCTTGTCTTCTCCTGCTGGGTAGTAAGGAATTTTTTTGTTTTTTTTCCTTTCATCGGGTCAAACGCCGCTTACCCTTCGCCCACGAGTTATTCAAATTTATGATTTTTTTTTTTTGTTTTTTTTTTTTTTTTTTTTTACACAACCACGAGCTGTGATTATTCCGCTCTCGTTTACACGAAAGGAGTAAATTCCGCGCGACGAAAGTTGAAACCTCGGAATAACATTTCCGACTGCGAAAAATATATCTCTGGTGAATATTTATACTCCCACTTAAATTCAGAGCTCAATAAAAACGAGGGAATGAATTTTCGTACAAGATACTAAATTTCGGCTTCACGATTTGGTGCGAAAATTGAATATAACCGAAACGAATGATTCGCGATAAAATTTCATGATCGAAGTTTACCGCAAATCGGGAACAGTACGGTTATTCCCGAATTCTAATTCAAGCGTAAAATAAATTTTCGACGCGTTCGTACAGCAAATAATACCGTAAACGGACTGTAAATAAAACCGTAGGTAAAAACCATCACGTACGGTGGATTTGCCGAGGAGTTGGCGATCTTCGAGAAAGCAGCCGTGTCTTAAATCACTGCCACAATTATATAAACAATATCAACAACAGAAATACAAAAGGAAGTGAATAAACGAAAGTAAGAAAAAAAAACCATGGAACGTAGTACGGAAAAGGAAAAAAGAGAGAGAGAGAGAGAGGGAAGAAATTGCAAAAATGTGTTCGCGTGTCCGTATATAGAGAGGCGGATATCCCCCGAGCATTGTTCCCGTGACATTTCGTGCCGTGGAATCGCGCGCCGACTTCCACTACGGGCGAGTTTTAACTTCCACTCGAACAATTCTCGCCGATTTAAGTCGTAGTAACGGTTACATAAGCGATTCGAGATGCTGGACCAGTTTTCGGTGCATCGTACCGATCCCGATCCGCACCTCTTCCTGCCTCAGCTCTCCCCCCAATCACCTTCATCCGCACACCTTACCTCACACGCATTCGCACACCGCAAAACACGGTCGAATTGCTCCAGGCGGAAATTACCGTTTCTCTTTCACCGAACGTCGGTGAAGATCGTGCCGATGTCAACTGTCGAGGGAAAGAATTACGCAATGGGAATTGCGAAAAATGTTGCGCAGCTGTGGTGACATCTGGTGGTGAAAAATTGACAGTTCAATTCTCCCGTATTTAATTTTAAAGTATCGTTTTCGAAGGATTTTTTACTCGGTTCGCGTTCCATTTCCAGCAATTAAAGCCTCACAGCCTGCACCGAGTTTTCCGTATTCTCGTAGTTGCGTGAATTGAGTTAAAACTGTCATCGATTATAGTTCGCTTTTCGGCGCCATATTGATCAGCCATATTGCGCGGGTAATTTTAAAGTCACACCGAGAAATATTTCATCCGTCATAGTTTATTTGTACTAGAAATACTTTAGTATAATCGGTATTGTTACAATAAAACGGTATAAATATTATACAGTAAACATAACTAGAAATTTTTCTCAGTTCGGGGTACAACCTCGTTATTGAGAACGGTTAACTTCTTCAATGTACTGATTTCGGGGGTCATTAACTCTCATCTAAGATTCTACTGTTCGTCTATTCATTTTTAACACCTTATCAATTCCAACCACGGTTTGGATTGCTTTCTGTTGAAAATGAACCGCTCCTCGAACCGATTCATTTATCCATACAACGAGGTCATTCGATAAAATCTGATGAAATCAGGCGGATTACAATTGCGTTAAGCCTATCGAAAAAAACGAGAATTTTCCGGCTAACGAGCACCACGTATCCTAATTATTTTCATAGGTGAACGATTGCGCTTTGAAGAGAAGACGTTAAGCAACCGGCAATTGAAATGATCGTGATTAGCAAGGCGCAGGTGGGCGACTCGACGGTGAATGCAGAGTTGTAAAATCCGCTTCCGTATACCTGAAGTCCGGCCGTTTCAATGCTCCGTTTGCAGTAATCTCCGTCTGAAATCACAGAGTTAAATGTCGTCAGTACGAACGGCGGACGTTATTTTACACCTCGCGATAATAGTGCGGTGAAACCGCCGCGGGAGGCGATTGCCGTCCGCGATTCCGCGCACGGAGTGCAAAAAGGTGACGAAATACGCTTTTAACGAGAACAGGAAGTGCAGGACGATAAGATAAGAGACCCGGATACATAATGCAGATCGCCAATTTTCCCGCCTTCCAAACATCCGCGTCTATGCAAATCTTCTCCACTTTTCTTTCCGCGCTTACGGGAAGGCTTGGCAGGTTCAAACAACGCTGCGTTTTTCGCATACTGATCGTGTGATTGGAATTCTCGCATGACGATGGAAGCTAAAAAGATTGCAGGAGAAATGACGTGGAAAGTGAGTCTACAGGTTTTTTCAAATATTTCCCAGTTGCGGGCGATGAAAAATTGTTAACTAATTCATTTGAATGAACTTTTCTAATCAAATCCATTCGCAATAATCGCATATCGGATATCAATGACATTTATCTATTCGTGAGCTTAGAAAATTTCCTTTATATCTGCTAAAAAAATCCAAACATTACAAAAAATAGTTTGGATACGAATTTATTTATTTTTTTTTTAGTTCAAATTGTTGTAAAAGTAAGAAAAATCCATCAGATTCGACGGACTTCGTTCTTTCACCTTGGCTCATTTTGTTCAGTTGACTATTTTCCACAACCTCACCAGGATACAATTTTTTCATAATACTTACATATCCAGTATTCAATTTTCCAAGATTACACAGACGTTAATTTGTATCAACAAATAGCAGTATTCAACCGAATATTTGAAAAAAAAATTAATCGTTACGATGAAATTATAGAATATAGTTGGTTAAACAAAATAAGCCAAAGCAGAGTAGAATGGATCAAATCTAACTGATTTTTTTTTTAATTTCAAAACACCTTGAAATTAAAAATTCACATCTAACTTATTGGTCGTGATTTTAAGATTTTTTTCTTGGGAAATTCATGGGAAATTCGTAGGAAATTCTCTCGTACCTCGCGAGTAGCTAAATTTTATTGATATCCGTCGTGCGATTATCGCGTATGTAACGAATTATAAAAGTACAGATTCGCGCGCATCAACTACCTTAAATCAAATCAAACTCTCAGCGAAATCAGTGACTCACCGTAAGTCCATCCGACGAGTTCACCAGTCCTGAGGTTTTCGGTTCTGAGCCAGTCTTCAAGGGGCCTGAAGAATTCCCTGAGAGCATCACCGTCGAGTCTCACTTCACCCGTAGCTTCTTGCAGCGTCTCCTGCCACGGAATGGACGATCCTTTCTCCATTAATCTCCTATAATGACCAGAGAGGCACCGATATTAATTACCGAATATTCGGTGCGTTATGCCACATGACGACTTTGGCTAGCCGCAGGCGTTCTTCTATGAACCGAACGATCAAGCCGCCCGTATGCGTTTTAAATTTATGACAAAAATTTCATACGTTTAATACCTGCAGCAATATCCTTGGTGGAATGATTATAAATTCGTGTAGGTATACAGACGTGTAGATATTTATTTGCGACTGTGCATAAATCGTCGTATCACTTTCATAAACTCCTTTCTTACCGGTTTTCAAAACTTTGGTTGTTTCATTACACCGGAACACTGTTTATTTTGTTCTCATTAATCAGTCATCTCTACGTCAAATCGGACTTTATATCCGTGTAAATTTGGTTAAATTACGACGCAGTATTTAAATCCGAGATTAAAAATTCTTCGATATTACGATGAACTGAGTATAAGGACGACAAAAAAAAAAAAATAATAAAAATGAAAACAAAATAGTAACACGCATTAACGTAGAAATCAAAATGTTCATCTACGTATAAGCAACTAATTGCTGTAATAAATATTCGATCGTAGTAGATGTTAATATCGTGGATAGATCTCGCCGATTTCTCGATTACATCTTATAATCGATTATAGACAGGATGAAATATTCTCCAGAGAGAGAGAGAGAGAGAGACGGAGAAAGAAAAAAAAATAAGAATATTAAAAAATAAACATACAGAATGAAAATAACTATGGCATAATCGCGCGTGTGAATCGTTACGAGATCCACGGCCTGAGGTTTTTTGGTGTTCCAATTAACAAGGCCGTTGGAGAAAATAAAAAAAATAAAAAAACATATAAGCATGCTCTCGCGAGCACCTCTTGTATCAAAGGCGTTAAATTTCCCTTAACCACGCCCACTTGTAACGGCTATTTTAATCGGTTCACGGTATAGATTGACATCGCAAACAGAGATTTATCGCAGAGGGGATTCCGATCGTTGAGGTAGGTCGTTTCTCCATCGACCCGAGAGATCGAGCCGTGCGATAGGTTTGCATGAAAAATCTGGAATCCCTCATTCTGGAAGCTTTTGATACACCGCATAATTTGTAAGCCACGTGTGACGCAACGATGCGTCTCTTCACCTTCACCTTCCAAGTGATCGGTCGGAGAAGCGTAATTGAACGATGATCCGTTGTCGTATTCGAAGTCAAGATGATAAAGATATTTACATTCCAGTATCGCGTGGACAAGTCCAGGTATAATTTAATAACTAGGCACACAGCTTTCTGCAAACGATATAATGATACGTGGTTTACGGTGACGAAAATTACGACGCTTCGGTACCAACGGTACCGGTTCTTTAACCATTATTTAAATTAATAAAAAGGGGGAAAAAAAAACGTTCCCGATGCACCGCGAGCATCGCGATGATGGAAACTCACCGCCGTTGCTCAACGCTGTGATTATATTGAACGCTAATTATTCGAATCACAGATTTCTACCTTATTCGTTACGCATTATACTCATTACTAATCCTCCACTGCAGAGCTTCGAATTGATTTGGAAAGAAGAAATGACAATCATTCGATCAGAGTAAAGATTTAATTTACTTTTCCGAAGGAGGTTCGTTGGCAAATAATTGATACATTTTATGAATTTGAAGGGTAAAATCAGTCAAATATTTTACCTAGATTTTTAGTAATTTTGAGATGATTTGAAATGAAGCATAGAATTCTAGTATATTCAAGTATTTTATTCTTTAAGAAACATATTTCGTAGTTTAAGACTGTAATAATTCGTTGAATATTCAATGCGCGACGATCCCGCAATAAAATTAATAAAAAGTATCGATGAATTTTGGCCAACGAACCTCCTTAATAATAATTAAAATAAATAAATCAATGGAATGATGAATTTTAATATAACTTCGGACATCCGTCACGAAATTGAATTTATTCATCAAGTTATAAACTTAGGAATCAATAAACACACGTTGGAATAGACGGTGTCACACGTCTGCAGTGCGAAACGTTAAACGGATATGAAATTGAGATCGTCTATCGGTGAAAATTACGTAGGTAGCGCCTGTAGGACATTGGCCAAGAAGCGATAATGACCGATTGCAAATAATAATCTGCATTTGAGCAATAAAAACCGGTTTGTGAGCTTGGAAATTGCCATTTTTACATCTCTCGCTATGCAAATGCCAGTTTTATTACAATTTATGGTAAAAAAAACAATTTCTCAAACGAATAAGTAATAACGCGAAACGATAAATCGAAAGTAAGAAGAAACTGGTAGCGGTATAAAAATAGAATTGAGATAAAAATCGGGCTGTTTTCTTGCTTGCCAAAATTTGACGATAAATCGTACGATAAATTATCGTTTTAAATGTCGATCTTTCGTCGACGGAATATATTGAGTGAAATATATATTTTTTTCTTTCGACTGACCAATAACCGTATATAAATGTATATATATATTTATATATATTTATAACGTGGCGACTGACTGCATTCTTGAATACCTTGGCTAAAAGTTGAGCAACTCGGGATACAGCATATAATTTCTAACATGTATCTGGTATATAAGTAAAAGTTATTACCAGGTAGAAATCATCAAGACTTTCAAGACTGATTATGCGTATTTATGGATTCTCGATTCTCGTGCGTCCGCCGAATGCCCGCAACGAAAACTTCGCTGAACAAAATCGTCCCCATATTTCCTATCTTCATCAATAACACGTCTCCGTGTCTTTTTTTCTACTTGTCGTTCACACTCGGTATATTTCGAGAATCAATAAAGCGCCTGCTTCAAGTCCCGCTGCAATATTCCCGCGGTATGGGAAACGCGGGTAGGTATAGGTATGAATCAGCGAATTCCTATGTGGTAATTTATGAATTTTATAATTTCCGGTTCGCAGGGGAAATCGGCACTCTCCTGTTGCGCCCCGCGTATTGGCCGGGAGTTTCGCAAGGAATGGGGGACGTTGATGTAACGCGACTTTAATGCGACACTATGGACGGGTGGGTTTGTAAAATAGGTACGTACACACGCGTAACTGCGTACCGATTTAAGCTACGTGAGAAAATAACACTGGCGTAATATACGGGCACGTGTGAACAATTGAAAAACGTTGCATTATCTAGGCTGTCCCGGTGTAACGAAGGGTTCGACGCAATTAACCGCGATCGGCAGCGTAAGCACAGCTTTCATCCGGTCCCCGCAGCTGGACTCGCGAAACGGTTTCAAGGCGTAATTTCCGCTCCCTGTGTCAGGATATTCGTTATAATTAATTTTCATTTTTTTTTTCTTCTATTATTCTCATTACACTCGAACGCTCCTGGACAAAAACGTCGAGTGTTGGACAGCCGATCGCGAACGCGAGATCGTTTCAACAACGGTCCACTTTCTTCCTGCGATTCGAGTTCCCGCAAGGAAGTGTCAACCGGACAACGTGTAATCCATATCGCCGTTGCGTAACGCCGATCGCCGATCTGTTCACCGAATCGGTAGGTATTATAATAACCCGTCACACGCGAGCTGAGAATTGACCGAGCTTTCAGGATCACCCTGCAGAAAATTCTCGGTTTATAGGAGCTTTTTGATACAGATTTTTACCGGCGTATCTGAACGTTGTTAATACCGATCTCGAAGAAAGGTGTTGCCTCATTTTGTTTATTGCTCTCACCGTGTTGAAGCACCGCGAGACTTTTATGGCTAAAAGAGAAAAAGAGAGAAAAGAAAAAAAAAAAAAAAACACGAATTTTATGACGACGGAAATTGCAATTTTGCGTAACGATCTTGCCGCCGGTTTGATACGCGCTCGTTTATTATCTCCAGCCTTTCTCACCAGTTTACGTTTTCGTTCAAATCGCAGGACGGCAATTGCTGTGCAACCTTTTGATAACGAGGCGAGATCGGTTTCGGGCAGAGAAAAATCGGCAGTATGAAATACCGATTTCGTCAACGTATTAGATGAGAAATTTTATTACCATTGCACAAATTGAACCTATATACCTAAGGTGAATTATAACGGCGAGTGATTTGCTTTGAATCGGCGTGTACACGGCCAAACGATCGACGGTAATTGCACCACCTAGGATCTGATTATTTCAATCGAGCGTCATTTCCATTGTTGATCAATGATTGGCCCGAGTCGAGATGTTGCTTTGCAATGACGAATGATAGTCCGCCATTTATTGTGTGGCGAGTCGAATTACTTGGAATTTTATTGCACAGGTTTCAATCGATCGGATCCCGGATCTCAAACAGTGGCCAGAAAAAATTTAACCAACAATTTTTACAAACCCAAACAATTTTTTCCCCGCTTTGTTTTGACTTTCAACAAATTCAGGCCAACTGCAATATTTGCATCGCGATCTACTCGTTTTTTCACAATTACTTTTCAAGGAGTTTATTATACTGGTATTTTGTTGTCGCCTGTATAATTCTGGAAAAATTATGCTACGAAATTCCGAGGAATAAAAATCGAATGAATGTAAATATCACGTTACGTACCTATGAGAGTTGAAGGAGACAGAATTTGGAAAGGTCAAAGCCTCCTAAAGATTCTTTGTGAATCGTAGTATACCCAAAGAATTTGCTATATTCTTAATTATAGCAGAAACCAGGCGAGGCCCACGCCATTAATCTCGTCTTATATCCGGGTTCGAAAATATTTTACAGTACATTTTGTCGCATTGCTCGATACGCTGATCTGTCAGCAAAAACGGATCTTTTCTTAAAATTAACGAACCGTTGTCGCATTTTATTGCGAAGAAGAAAAATATAAAATAAAATTTATATTTCCTGCCAGCATTGATCTTCAAGTTCCAGCGCATCCGCATTATATTTCACCCTCTTTTTCACAATCTGAAATTTCATTTGAATTCGTTTTTTTTTCTCAACAAAATGACGACTGTTTAAAATCGAAATTCGATCCTTCGTCGAAGGTTTTAAGACTTTTTTTTAAATTCCATGTCTCATAAAAAGAAGAAGATTTGATAGAAAAAGAGGTTAATTAATCCGAGAATATCGTCTCCAAATTTGAAATACCTAAATCGGCTTTCACCGTTTCCGAGATATCGCAGGCTCCGCAAATCATGATTAAAGTCATAGTCACAGAGGATTCTACCTATAATTAATCAATTAATTCTATAATTAGACACTTGTATCCAAGATGGTGGAAGGTAGGATCTTATTAATTTTTTTTTTTAATGCAAAACTCGTCCCGTTCGCCTGAAAAAATTACTTCACGATATAAATTTACACCGTTACGTTTCATAAGGTGAAAAAAAAAGAAAACATCGTCGAGAATCGTTACGTCAGCTGCATTGTTTGCACTACTTAACTTCGCGGTGTATGGATATATGCGTATATACGTACATTCGCGTGATTCCTAATTTGCATACGTAGAGTAGCTCTGGGTCTGTCTTTGGATACTCTCGGCGTTTTGTCCGTTGGAAAATATTCCGGAGGGTGTGCGGCAAGCTTTCCGCTGGCGCAAGTCGGCCGCAAATGCCGGCTCTTAACGTGGGAATATAATGTAATGTGTTACAAACGCCGAGACAATTCCCGCGTGTGTTACACTTTGCATATTATAATATACCTGTAACGGGCATGCACGAGGTCCTTAATTCGCCTCGGTTTCCCGTGTCTTTCAATCCCCCCCACGGTTTATTCGCGACTTTGTGAATGTGGCGCGTTGCAACGCGGCTCGCACAACAGCTTCGTTCGATCGCGATCGGAGATCTAACCGATCGATACCTGCAGCCGGCAGCTATAACGTGCAGAAGGAAAACGAGAGCAATGGCGAGGATCGAATCCGTGTTCCACGACGTAATCTATAGATCCTTCTATATTATTTCCTAACGCGTTAATCACCTTCGTCTTGTAATTGATTTACGGCTCGACGTCGGTTCTCTCAGGATTATTTTACCGATCAAGAACTGATATCAACGATTTTGTATCGATTTTTGTAATTCCTTATTTTTGTTGTTATTATCATCGTGGTGATGATTTGTTTTTTTCTTACTCTTTTTTGGGCGGACACTTTTCAATTCGGATTACTTATACATTTTATGCTTTGCTTCTGGTTGATAATTTATGCCGGAGACAATTTTACCGACTCGATATCCTTGGATCGATATATGTATGGTATCATCGAAATCTTCATGATTATAGAATGCTGTGCTCTGTGCTTTTATTTATTTCAATCTTTTGACATTTTCTTTTTTCGTCAACGAAGATAAGAATAATTAATTCCAGGTTTTATGACTGTCGATTAGCCGAGTTTTTTAAACTTTCAAATTGTAGTTAAATTTTCAACAACTTCGCATGATAGAAAGGGCTCGTATATCTTTTCATCGACCATCGTTTGTCGTCGGGAAAAATATACTCCATTACCATAAAACAAGAACCTTGCGTAAATCTTGACTTCATAAATACGGAAGACGAAATTTGCTGCGTAATATTTCCCTTGCTGTAAATGTTACACATAGCTAGAGTCTCGGATATTTCTTATCGCTGAGGAACTTTGTTTAATATTTTTCATTTGAGAAAAACAATGATCGAAAATATGGGGAAAATAATTTCTTGATTCTCGCGTATTTTCTTCTCGGAGTTCTGAGCCTATCGATTCAAGTCAAGCTTATTTATGCATTTATTTATTTATTTACTCACTTACTCATTTTAATAAATTGTATAGAAAGTAGATAAAAAAAATCCGCTTTCACTCACCCTAAAATTCCGCCAGCGGCACCGCTCCCGTAGAAATCACATCGATGCAGTGGCTTCTGAGGATCGTTAAGGGATCGTTGACCAGCGGCTTGGCAGAGAGCTCGATAAATTTGGAACTGCAGAATACCAGCGACAAAATTTCTGAAATAAATCAAACGAAATCATTGGGTGACGTTCGTGAATTTGTTAAAAAGTTCATCCTCACAGTCTGAAATTTGCACCTTTATAGACATTTACGCGTACTAATGAATTCCTCGCTACAATAAATGTGGATTTTATAAAAAATACGAATCAGCAATTAAATTCCTCACGAAGCAGTTCAATTATTTCGACTTCGCACAAGCGTTTGTATTCCACTTACAGATCCCTCGCTAACAGGACGATACCGTTCTGTACGAAGTTGAAGAACCTCAAATATAAATGAAATCCTTTTCACTGAAAAAGGAGAAAATACCGGAGGTCGTCTTTAATAGAGTAAAAAATAATAATAAATAATAAAAAATAAACAAATAAATAAATAACCAAGTATTCAAAACCAAAAATCAAACCACAGTCGGATGGCCGGATTAACGTCTGTGGTAAAAAAAGTGAGACATAAATAACGACCGATTTGGTAAGTTTTCAGTGTAAGGTTTGGTTAGAAAAACAAATCTAATAGTGTAGTTTTCGCTCTTAGATCTCACCAATCTTGTTTGACGTGGCGGAGTGGAGTAAACACAGAGAGAGAGAGAGAGATAGAAAAAAATAAAAAATGCCGTACCGAAAGAAGAAAAACGAGTCGTCTCCGATTCCGACATCTGCACACACACACATCGACAGTGAGCCTCTTATGTCAACCGTGGAATATATCCGATTCCTATATATAACGCGAAATCACGGCAAACGTAATATCAAGTGTATAAGTAGACACTTTTACTTGCAGCCTTGAATTTTCACGTAGTTGATAGACAAGAGAAAAAGAAACCGTACGTGTGCATATGTACGTACGTAATGTTATTACGTATCTTACGGCGTGTGAAATTTATCATCAAAATATAACACCGGAGGCATGATCTAAAATACTGGATCCCGATTCACTCGAGCAGAGAGGCTTCAATACGATACGTAAAAAAGCGGAAAAGAGATGGAGAAAAAAAAATAAAATGCATGTAGAGAGAAATAATGGTTTCTACCTACGCGAAATTCGTGAACGAGATTCAAACTACCTTGAGAAAAAGAGAGAGAGAGAGAGAGAGAGAAGTAGAAGAAGACCTCGTGTGACATGTACAGGTTTCGCTGCCTCGTCCCAGACGTCCTTTACATAATTTTCGACGATTCTATGGTTTGAATTAACCGTCCAGTACCGGCCGCTAGTGTGTATAAACTCTCTTCGAGAAAGAAACTTACTAAGGCTACTTTGGGTAAAAAAGTGAATCGAGCGAAAGAAGAGGAGAGACGAGGAGAGGAAATACAGAAGGAAGAGTAAAAAAAGTGAAGAGAGATAGAGAGAGAGAGGGGAAAAAAAAAGAAAAAATTCGAACGAAACCACACGAGCGTTAAGGGGGAGAGGCAGGACCTCATCGGCGGGCCCGACTTCGTCGCACAAAGAGACGTGGGGGTAGGGCCTAGGCGGCTGGGCCCCGTCCGAAGGCGAAAGTGTGCCGCGTATATAAGGCCCGGAGCCAACGGCAATCAGCATCCAGTTCACTCCTGGACTCACCCAGAACATCGTGAAACACAAAAATGAAGAGCCTGGTACGTCGATAACACGATATATTTTACAACCAGCCCGCGGTGTCGTTACGAAACGAGCAGGAAACCGCGTTATAAGTGTACCCATAACATCGGGAGATATTCGATACGGGAGCTCTAAAATCAAGTGCTATACATACGACAAGTGAAAATTTCCCGATCACGAATCACGCCCTTTTTCTCAATTTTGTCTGCTTTCGGGTATATAGAATAGTCGAAACCGAGAGAGATTCTCCAGCTGTTTATAAAACTTTTTTTCTCCTATTCCAGCTATTACTAGCGCTACTAGCGCTCGCCGTAGCGGCTAACGCTAAGGAGGAATCGGCGGCGACACCGGTTGCGGCTTCCGAAGGTTCAAAATCGGCGGAATCACCCAAGAAGCAAGACAAGCGTGGAATCAACCATGCTTACGGTTACGGCTCCGGCGGCTACGGTGGCTACGGTGACTACGGCAGCTACGGCAGCTACGGCGGCTACGGCGGATACAGCGGCCTCGAAATCGGGGGTGGTCACGGTGGCCTTTCATACGGAGGATCGAGCCTCGGAGGCTTGAACACCTACTCGCTTGACAATTACGGAGGCCACGGAGGCTACGGAAGCTACGCAGGCTACGGAGGCTACTTGGGAGGAGGTTACGGAAGCGACGGTGCTCATGAGAACGTGAAAACCGTGACGGTGGTGAAGAAGGTGGCGGTGCCGTACCCAGTTGAGAGGCAAGTCCCTTACCCGGTCGAGAAGCAGGTACCCTACCCAGTCAAGGTCCCGGTCCCGCAGCCCTACCCCGTAGAGAAGCAGGTTCCGTACCCGGTGAAGGTACTGGTCAAAGTTCCGGTCCACGTTCCGCATCCCTACCCGGTAGAGAAGAAGGTTCCGTACCCCGTACACGTCCCGGTTGACCGTCCCTACCCCGTCAAGGTCCTCGTGCCGCAACCCTACCCCGTAGAGAAGCACGTACCCTACCCCGTCAAGGTTCCCGTTCCACAGCCCTACCCCGTTGAGAAGCAGGTACCCTACCCGGTCAAGGTTCCAGTCCACGTGCCGCAGCCCTACCCCGTAGAGAAGCTCGTCCCGTACCCCGTGAAAGTTCACGTTGACAGGCCCTACCCCGTCCATGTCTCGAAGCCGTACCCGGTTACGGTGGAGAAGCCGGTTCCCTACCCAGTTGAGAAGCCAGTTCCGTACCCAGTCAAGGTACCGGTTGACAGACCGTATCCCGTCCATGTGCCCAAGCCCGTGCCCTACGAAGTCAAGGTCCCGGTGCCCCAGCCCTACGCCGTTGTGAAGAAAGTTCCGTACCCCGTCGAGAAGCCGGTTCCGTACCCAGTCAGCGTTCCGGTAGACAGACCGTACCCCGTTCACGTCGAGAAGCACGTCCCGTACCCCGTTGAGAAGCCTGTTCCATACCCGGTTAAGGTTCCGGTTGCGGTACCAGTCCACTACGGTTCTCATCACGAGGGTATCCAGTCTTATGGAAGCGGTGTCGTCAGCAGCATAGGTGAGGGAGGATTTTCCGGTTACGCTTCCGGACACGGTTTGAACGTCGAGGACTCATACAGCAGCGGATTTTCCCATCATCATTAGACAGACGGAGTCACGATACGAGGGGTTGATTTGACGACGAGTTGCAAGCCACCAGAAACGGATCGAAAGCTAGGATCGAGATTTTGGACTCGATGGATGCACAGCAACTCGGGGTCTTGCCGACTTTGGGCAAGACCTCGGAGTCATGTTTTCTATGGTATTGTTCAAGGCTTGTTAAATTGTCAGAACAGCGGTGGAGTCCAAGACCCGTTAATCGACCCCCGAACAATCGTCTGCTATATGCATGTTGTACAGTGAAATATTTTTATACCTTAAATGAAATAAAGTGGTTTTTTTTTATAGAAAAATGAAAACAACTCGTTTTCCTTCGTACCTAGTCTACCATCCCACACTCTCTTAAGATTTAAGCTTCTCGCACTACATGGTCAACAGCTATGGAAAGACCAGACATTTTCCGCGGAAAATGTGCTGGTAGTATTCCAATCCAGTTTTCAGGAATGAGCCTTACGGTTACCTCATCACTTCCGTAGGCGTAATGTGAGGAATGGACTACAGGACCTCTTCAACCGGGGCAATGGAAAGTAATCGTACACGTATTTCAACGCTCCGTTACACCGGTTAATTCAAAGTATTGCAATATCCACGGCTTATAATATATGTAAGTGAGTAATACGTATGTGTGCATCCATCGAGCTGTCGTCATGACGGTTTCGGACCGGCGACTGGACGCCGCACACGCACCGTGACTTACGTGGACGACTCCCAGTTTTATCCGGTATTGCGTAAGTCCAGTCATTAACGCATGCGGCTATCTGTGGCTGAAAGTAAGAGTACCCCCCTCCCCCTTCCGCTCCGCCCTCTTCTTCTTCCTTCGCTGAACACAGGGCCGATGCCTCGGGCCCAGGAAATGATCTCTCCTTCCAAACACAATGCCCCTCTCACTCGGTCGATGATCGCCTTGCCCCAAAGAAGTGAGAGACCGGATCGGGTACCAATTGCGTGATCGTTGGGGGCTTGTTGTATTTTTATTTTACCATCTGTTCTCTTTTTTTTTCGTCATTTTTCTTCTTAACTCACTGCCGTCAGTAATAATCAGACGTCGTCTTCGACTTTGGAACATGCTTCATCGCTCGATCTTGATCAATGGGAAACGAGAATGTGTGTATTTAGAGAATTCGGCCTTTCCGCCTTTCGCGAATTGATGAAGCTCTAAAGATTCTTCATTCAGTGTTGAGACGTTTTTGCTTTACGCTCATCCGCTTCTTACTGATCTTCTAATTTAATACTGTCCTAGAATATAGTTCCAGTCGATTTAGCGACTTGAAAACAAATTAAGGCAAGGCACACGATTCATTAATCATTTATGGTAATTCGACCAGCGGCTGAGTGCTGATGGTTTTTGTCAGTGGCTCAACAGAAAAAATCGTTGACATCCCACACAAGTAAACAAGCTCATCCATAAACATGAAATCAATTCTAAAAAACGTAGACCACCAAGGTGTCTCAATTTGACAATTTTTTGCAACCACGAAACAGGATCCATGCTACGAATCTATAAATTTGAATTTTTATGTAAACCACAAACTACTTCGACAGTTTTTTTCTTCTTAAATATTAAAAGTTGGCCCTCGGTGATGTGATTCTTGATGCTCTGATGCGATTCGAGTCAACGTAGAGCAGTCAGAAGGACTGTTTACACTATTAGCTGCAATTAGTATTACATCTGGTCTGCAGCAACTGCTTGCTGCGTGCAGAGCCACCATATCCGGTCAAAGCTGCATCGAACTGCGTAGAGGATATTTCAGCGGTAAGAGACTCGTTGGTAAAAGCGCTGCTTTCTAGTCTAGTTATCGTACACACAGAGTTGGAAATTTGCAACCAACGTCAAGTTACCATCTGAAAACCACGATCCGCTACGGCTAGTGGAGAACGTGCAGCATGTAATTGTCTTCCCATGATTATCATCTGCAATTTTCATGCCAAACGTGTCGCACTTTACTTTTTAACCTCAGATTTGCATCATATGCTGAATAATTGTTATGCAAGTTAACCGGTCCAAGGCTCGTTTCCATAAACGTCCAGGACAAAGAAATATTAATGTAAATGAACGTTGCAGGGTACTGCACGCATATTTTCAAGAAAGTGAAAATCCCTCGTGCCTAATAGGGACTCACTGTTCTCCACGAGACGGAATTTTCACAAATAAATGAACTGTTGTGATATTGCGCGAATTCATGGAACGTGACACCATGGAATATAAATGGGATTGATGAGTCTGTTCGACCTACAAAGTCAATTGTCAGCTACTGAAAATCGAAGGGGGTAACTTGTCCGATAAAAGAATACGTCGTGTCTGTGCGGGTCTTTGTTTGCTAATAAGCGTTTATGAAACCGTCGAAAGGAAACAATGGTTCAAGTAACAATTGCGGTTCTCACGGGACGACTGATACATGAGAATTCAATTAAACGGACAAATGAGAAACCAAACTTGCAAGAATCACGTGTCGACTTCTCCATCACGAGTTACGGATAACGTGTTATTTATTTTCAACCATCTGCCAATTATTTTCCGCTGGACAATTAAATTTTGGTATGGAAAAAAAAGGGTTCAGCGTTAGAAATAAGTGAATAAGTAGAACTTATTATCATTGACTTGATAGTAGGGTAAATTAGAATCACGGTAATCACTGAATGTGGCTGACTCAGAGCGAATTCAACACATCAAGACAGTGATCAAGGGACGGGATAGATCCGCTAATTGACATGCGTTTCAGGGCAATTAAACCAGTGCTCGTAAACCGTGAGCAGATGCATCGAAAATCGAGAGTGAAGCCCTGCAACCAAGGAGAGATCGCGTGCGAATCGTGAAATCAAGTGTCCGTTAAACACGGTCTTCCTATTACGGGGAAAAGGAGCTGACCGATATAGCTTAGCGATTTCTACGTTGCACCCGCCTATTGACCGAAATTCCGAAGGGTGGAAGCCCTTGATTCTCCAGGTTTCTACTCGGGAATTTTCGAGTATTGGATCCACTGTATATATTTTGGACTCGCATCTTAACTGACGGACTGACATCAGGAGAAAAACGTCGTTGTAGTCTGAGGAATTTCACTCTCGTGAGAATTACTAGTGCAGCGGGAAAGTTGTAAATATATTGTACATTAAGTTAAACGATTCACACCTCGATTCGCTCTTCTAATCCCGTATAAAAAGTCCATTCTCAGTTGCAGCAGCCGTCAGTTAAACTGCGATTCATCTCACGTGAAGAACCTCAGCTTGCTATTAATCTCATCGACATGTCGAAAAAGGTATCGGCTTCATCGGTTTTGTGGTTAACTGTGTCCCCTCAATTTAAAAACCTTGATTCTTGGATTTAACCTCCATCAATCGACTTTTAGCAGCATGGAGTTTCATGGATTGTAACCGCTATACTGCTGGCAGTTCAGTCCGGGGGATTTCGAGTTTATTCATGGGGCGAAAAGGCGGATCAAACACCGATGGGTTTGGGCTACGGGGTGATACATTTTAACATATCAGAGGACATGAACGATCTCGGAAAAGGGGGAATAATTGGAACAGATCGCATAGGCCATGGAGCAGGTAAGATTCTGACCACCATTTGCCGTTCCACTTTTCACACCAGCAGAGCTTTAACGATTCCAAAAACTTTTCGCTCTCTTGGGATGAGATCGGTCTTGGAATGCATGTAACCGACAGTGAAATTATGCTGACTCGAATCATTCCAGTTTCGTGACATTGAAACATTGTCGAAATCACGTTACTTCATCATCCGCACTCTTAATGTTTCCAGACGAAGTCAGCAGCGCCAGACACGTAGAAGAGGATCACGGACGCGGTAATTTCGAGGGTCGATTGCTGGGCCAGCACGTCCACGAAGACAACTACCGCGTAATAACGATCACAAAAAAGGTGGCCGTGCCGTATCCCGTGGAAAAAACCGTCCACTATCCAGTGATAAAGAAGATATTATACCCAGTCCGAGTACCAGTCGCGCAGCCTTACGCCGTTGAGAAGGAGGTGCCGTATCCGGTAAAGGTATATGTCAAGGTCCCCGTTAAAATACCGAAGCCGGTGCCGATCGTCAAGGAGATACCGTACCCCGTCAAGGTGCCGGTAGACCGGCCGGTTCCCCTAAAGATTTATGTGCCCCAGCCTTACCCGGTAGAGAAGAAGATACGCTACGATGTCGAGGTCCCGGTACCGCAGCCTATTCCTATCGAGAAGAACATCCCGGTTCCGGTAAAGGTTCAGGAGCATTACGCGCAGCCCTATCCGGTCGAAAAGGTCGTTCACTACCCGGTCGAAGTCAAGGTGGATAAACCGGTGCCGGTCCACGTCCAGAAGCCCTACCCTGTTCCAGTCGAAAGGCCGGTTCCCTATTCCATGGAAAAGCATGTTCCATATCCGGTGAATGTCCTGGTTGAACAGCCGGTGTCGGTACCAGACGAGAAGACACTTCTGGTGGATGAGACCATGGCTCACTGGGTTACTAACGCCTCGGATGCGCCGGTCAGAGATCAAGATAATCGATAGCTCGATCATGGGGTCGCAAATTCGGTCGAGTGATCGGACAAAGGCGTTGGCATTGGGAGGCAATGATCGTTAGCTCGTTAAGTGATCGGGTGGAGCTGCTTGTTGGAATAGAAATGGGGATTTAGGAGCGAGGCATGGCATATGGCATGGCTGACTCATGGTTGGAATCACGAGTTTAAATTCGGCGTAAAATGGTGTACTGATCATCTTCATTTTAATGTAGTAGTACATTGGGTAGACCGATCGCCTCGTTGTTATTTATTTTATTATCGTGTTAATAAATTATACTTGCATCACTGCGCAACGATGTATCTAAAATGGCAAGCGTTGCTGTAGATTACTCCCGATCCTATTTGTAATATTTCTGAGAAGTTAGCATTATTCACGACAAAGTTATTTTTAGAGCTTAAAAGTATAGAAAAAGAAGAAGAGTAATAGCGATGGTAACAATATGATACATAAAGATCTTGATAGCTGACTAATTCTTTTTGTACGTTATAGTACTTGGCACTAAATGTCAACCAGTTTGATTTTCGAATAAATTTAGAATGAACAGAGATCGAGTGAACGAGATGCCGAGATTCACGCGCTGAATGATGAAACAGTTTCATGAATTATTGAATAATTGTAAAACTGAAATGAAAAAACGAGAGTGTCATACTTCATTCCTCGAAATAAACTGCATCAAGATTGTTGGC
Source organism: Neodiprion pinetum (assembly GCF_021155775.2). Lineage (NCBI taxonomy): Eukaryota > Metazoa > Arthropoda > Insecta > Hymenoptera > Diprionidae > Neodiprion > Neodiprion pinetum. Next base: position 4,257,735 of record NC_060235.2, read on the forward strand.
AAAAAATGAAGCATAAATTATCGAAACTCGTAGTGAGGAGAAGAAACTCGTCTCGCAATATATCTCAAAACAGGCATTTAACGAGTGGGATTTCTTACGCAACCAAGGGTGTGGGCTTTATAAAAAACCTGAATTATTCCTCCACTTTATTTATACGAGCGAATCTTTGATGGCAACGAGTTGACAAACAACGTTATTAAGCACCTGCGATGAGAACATCAAACGGCAGTATTAAACCCGGATTTTGTTATCTGACGACTAATTGGCACCCTATTCATAAAACGCCCGGTTGGTTTTTTCGCCAGCTGAACTATTTTTAGTTCCTCCGAAGCGGATTATCTCGAAATTCCAGGCATCCAATATGAAATTCATAGTTACGCAACGTTATTTAAGGAAATATAAAATTTTATGGACTTGTACATGGACTCTATCGACCTTCGACGAACCATCGTCCCACTGAATCAGGTTCGAATAAACGATCCAGCCTCGATAAGATCTGGCTTCTCAACCGCCGCTTGCCCTTTCCGAATTACGAATAAAACACAAATAAGTGCGGCCTTTAATCACCGTTCGAACTCTTTGAAGCCCGCGGAGCTTGATGATGAACACCTTGGTTTCGCAAAAGTCAACCATGTCGTTCGTTCTACTGCAAGATTCTGTGCCCAACGAATCTGCAGTCCGAACGAAAAATGTGAAAAAGCCAAAGTTTAAGATACAAGAACACAGGTCCAAAAGCTGTGGCTGAAATCGATTAATTCTTATTAATAAATATAATATAAATATAATACCTGTGTATTACACTAGTGTCACACCGGGGTCTTTGCGTAGAAACTAAGATATTGATTTACATAACTTGGAAATCATTTTGGGATACTCTTTAACTATGATATTTCAAGGCAAATTAATTATCTTTGGGAAAATAAAACTTTGAATATGAAGAAGTAAAAAAATAAAAAAAATAAAAAAATGGATCATTCTACTTGCAAAATCGTAACTCGCTGAATTTTCAATATTTTGTGCTGAAAATCAACCGAGTAACTCTCAAGACACGGATATGTAGGGAAAAAAATATGAAGACACCGCGTGATGAAAAAAGTTATTTGTATGAGTGAGTGAAGTGAATTAACGATTTTTACAATATTTCATTATTTATCAAATAGATTATTTTAGATGCTTTTCGCATAGAATTTACGGTGATCATGCCGTGGAATAAGGGTTAAGGGGAATTGAATTATTGAAAAAGAATTGAACAGCAGATAATTTAATAATTCTGAAGTTATCAAAAACTGAGCTGTATTTATTCGAACATGCATTGTGAAGGTACGTTAAAGGTGACAGGTTTTAAAAATGACGAGCATGTCATCTGGTCGATCAGTCTGCCTCGACTGGAACCGAAGAATATATGGTATGGCCATGGTTTTTTAAGGCGGAACCAAAGCCATAACGATTATCACGTACCCAATAGAACTAGATACAAAATAAGGATGGATAAATTTTGCAATCGTTTTCTAATCAGGGAATCACTCTAAACCCGGATTTAAACGGAGCAAAAAGTCAACTCGATCGTTAATTATGTCACCATTTTCATTTACTGTTGAAATCCACTTAAGATGCCACTGTCGCCGAATTGCGGTGAAGTCGTTTTTTATTTATTTTTTTTTGTTGTTTGTTGTTTAAATTTTTTACACGCACGATTGCGGATAGTGTAACCGGTCCCCACGGCCAAGCGGACACGATAAATTCAAAAATCGACGTAAACCGTCGATGGCCACTTACGACGGACTGCAACCAGTCGTATATCATTTCTTCTCTTGCTTGCAGGTGTTTACACAGGTTTATCAATGCTTGTCATTGCATAAATGAGTTGTAACGAAACGTATGCAAGGTTGCATAATCGATTTTCGGACTACGGATGAGCCGTTCGCCCTTTAATCACACTCACAGTAACGAACGTTGGTAACGTTAATGGACCAGAAAAAAAAATTAAAAAAAAAAAGAAACAACAACAACGAGCAATAAAAAATCCTGTTCATAAGTATTTCACGTATGAAACTGTATCTGCCACCTTTATAACAGTTACATAATTGGAACGAAGAGATCAGAGGTGATTCTCGAGTGACCATTAAATCCGACATTGCTCCCGTATTTTATTGTACGCTTCGAGACTAAGTTGTTGTCAAAAATGAATACCGAGTCTCTAGTCGTCGTTGTTCTTTATTTGATTTAGAAAGTGAGAAACGGTAATCGGCCTGAAGGGACTTGCGGTGTGGAAAGATGATCTCGCTTGCCGGTTCACAAATTTTTATTTTATGTTCTGCTTCTTTTTTCTTTTTGGTCTCGGGAGAATTCGATCGGACGAAAATTGCTTCCGCTTTCTTCGAAGACAACGCGTGGACGGTGTTACGCTGCAGCTATACAATCGCTACGTAACTCTTTGGTAAATTTTGTAACTGCAGTGATCCGCGACTGGACAATGTGCGTGTTTGCAAGATGAAATTGATCGGCCGCATAATTCGAATTATTAATTGATCCAGACAGCAGCTGGATCCATTCAATTTTCCGTTTTGTTATTATTTTTTACTTTTTCTTCGCTCGCTTTGCAGCCTCCGTTCTCCGGTGGCACGCACGCTTCAGATCGAGATCGAGATTTTAACGACACAGCGGTCGCTAAGAGCTCGACGAGAAAAGTGTCCTTAAACGTTAACGTGTGTAAGTTACGTAAGTGATTCTAGTCATAGCGCAAGAGTCTTGAAAGACATTATAACCGGGATTTATGCGTTAGTTCTAAATATGAACTGGATGCTCTTTGCAAATTTTTATATTTCTCTCAAGATTTATCTCGAAATAATTAATATGAATTACAAAATTTCTTACGAGGCGGATCTATCACTTGTTTGTCACCTTGAATAACTCGTTTCGGCGCTATTCGAAACAAAAACGAAAACGTTTGAGTGATATTAAGAAAATCGAGTGATTAAAATTCAGTTTGAAGCATCCGGTTGAGTCTGTATAATTCGTAAATTAGGTAATAAATTGAAATCAATTAGGGACAATAAAGATAAAGGGAACAAACATTAATCAAATTCTACTATCTTCGATACTGAAGCGCGTTTCTCCCACTATAATTTAAAGACGTTGCATAAACCGAGTTCAGAATAATGAATAATGAACAAGAGATAAGCCTGCAGCTACCGTAAATTAAAAACTGCCTGACATTTTACACTTTCACGTTGCGTGTTTGAACTGGTTGAAAAATGAGAACCAGGCAGGAATCGCCGATGTGTCGCAGAAATTTTTGCTCGGCATTGTCGGGAAGAAACAGATTCCCGAATGGATAATAACAACGTATGTTTACCGCAAATCTTGAATCAAGCAAACAAAAAAAAAAAAAAATTATCCTTTGGTTAACCACAGGTACAAAATGCGATACCGTCTGAATTGCGTTGGTTGAATAATCGAGGAATAAAAAAAAAATAAATAAATAAGAAATGAAACAAAATGGCTTTTTAATTTCTGCAGGGATCGAAAGGTAGACAAAAATAATTCTTGAATTGCTATTTTATTGCGATTAGCGAATAATTAATTGATTACATTTCGAGGCGAAGGTGCGAACCGAATGTCATGGTCAACAGGTAGACTCTGATTTCCGCGATCAGTAATTCGTTAAAAATCCTCGTAATTTTAGCTCGAGGTACTTTCTTCGCGTGGCAAAAAGTCTAATGGTATAAACGAGCAGAAAACTGACGCGAAAACTAATGAAAGCCAGTCGTGATATACCTTACCAGTGTTTTAGTGTGAAAGGAGAAGCAAAGGCCGGAAGGTCTGGCCATACAACGTAAAAAAAACAAATATTCCCGAAACAAATAACTAAGGAATAATTGTTCAAGAGCAATACTTTAATTGTAACAATATATTAGAAAAGAAAGTTTTTCAGCGAGCATAGAAATCACTTTTAGCTGCTGTAATTCTGTCTAGAGAAACGTTATTTCAATGCTGTAATAAAACATGCAAAAATAGTGTACGAATGAAAAGATGAACTGATTTGTGAACGTTGACATATCAGAAAAACACATCGCAGTGATCAAATTTCAGGCTAGAATGTCAAGGATGATCCAAGGCTGCAGGCGGTTATATTATAATATTACGCAATAATTGTGACATAAATTTTACTCTTTATAACATCGAATTATGCGTCAGTTATTTATTCTCGATAAAATATAACGTCATCTAGATACTCTATGAATAGAAATGTGTAAAAGTTGAACCGGATTCTCAGGATTGAGATTTATTGAACGTACGTATATGAATGTGCAGGCCATTTGAATAACGAAAATTTTTAATTATCAACTGATTTTTCGGGATAAGTTCATAGATATATACGTAAATTTATGGGACGACTGGTTTTTCAACATTTTAGACAAGCCAGGCTTAATCGATGACCAAATCGTTCAGACGTTACGAAATTTTTCGGGAAAAGGGGGGGAATGTGAAAAACAAAAATTATCCATTCCGTTTTCAATACAACGCAACGCTTAAGTTTCTAAATGTTTGTAACTCTTATAGTATGGCAATTTTTGATCACATGTCATATCGATGACTCAATTTTTTGTCACACGAACTGCAATGAATTTTCTAAGGACATTCGAACAGTCCTCGTGTGCAGCAGAGATGTAACATCGTTCTGCAGATCGGTTGCAGCAGACGTTGCTAATCGTGAGCGGTTTTAATTAGAGAAACCTGGCGAGATATGTAATACTTCATCTTTTTTTTACCTCCGTCCGTATATAGTTAAAAACCGTAATAATTACACCTGCTAGCAGCGCAAGTTGGCGACTTGAATTACGGTTCAGATTATATCAGCAAGAATTTTTCATCCACTGTGGAGGAATTTTATTAGGGAATTACAGAAGTAATCAGCTGCATTACTCGCCGCGGGAAAATTGCGGAATGAATTCCACGCGGAATTCGGACAAAATTTAGCAAACCCCGAGAAGCGGAGTCGCTGCCGCCAATGAAACGTGAAATTTTCAAAACTCAATCTGCAGCTAAAAACTTTTCTCGAAAGGTTATTTTGGGAAATCTTTGGACCCGAAAGTCGGCACCACTGATACGATTATTATTGTTGCGATGTACGGATCTTACGTAACTCGACAAGTTGATACATGTGATTAGAAAAAATTTGCCCATATTTTAACGCCGAGTGAAAGCACAGAATTGTCTCTTTCATAACCCTAATCAAAACTGATTGGAGAGGAATTTTTGGCGCCTAATATATTAGACGGTATCGATTCACTTGGTTCCAAATTATATGGTCACTCGATAATTCTGTCGAGCATGATAATATGCTTCGTAACACCGCGGCATTAGATGCTGTAAAAAAAGTAAAAGATGTTGAAATAAAAAATGGAATTATCAGCGCTGCACAGTTTTTACCTTGAATATAAGTTTTGAGATAAAATGTAAGACTAGCGATAAATTTTGACGGAGAACAGCAATTAAGTGGTAGTAAATTTCTAGTTTTTCAAAATCTCGTGAACAGAAGGGAAAAGTTTTCGAGTTTTTGAAAAGATTGTTGATAATTTCGTGCAACCACAAAATGTTTAATTTTTTCTTTTGGTTATTTTGCGGTTAGTTTAATTCGCGCTAATATCAGGCTCGGTGACAAATTCAATGCGACGATTCGAGAATATTACATATTAACTACGGTGATGCGAAATTGCGAAATGACTCGTGACGATATTCGATTTATTACATACATTACATAGCTCGCTCAAATCGGTCGGCGATTAATTTCTGCATGTAGGTATACCGTGAGGATATTATTATAACCCTCCCGTCTATTTTGCCCAACAATTTCCCCCTCCGTTGGTCGAAAATTCCTGGACCAGCGAAGCAAGGACGTGCCATTTCTTGATATTGTAACCCACGCGGAGGAGAGCCAAGAACCGCGACATATGGACGATACTATGAATACATTTGCATAATTTCGAACTTACAGACGTTATTACACACATTTTTATTACGGAATCTAGAAAATCGTTGATAAACATACAAAAACGCAGAGGCGATAAATTTGCACTTTTTTTCTCAGACTCGATCTTAACCTTTGTCTCAACCCCACGATGGAAAAACTTTGTTTTCAAATTCCAATCGTTTCGACAAAAGCGACTAAAGTATAGGAATATCGTGGAATGCGGAAGAATTTTGTCGCAGAAAACTGCGGTTCGTATAATGACGATGTCATATAAGCGAATGCCTTATATGCTCAAATCGGTCTGTTCATTGAACAAGAAATGAGAAAAAAATCAGAGGACGGTAAAAAAATAAATGTGATCAATTTACGATCCATTGTTCACAACAATTTTTGGAATAAGAACGAAATAGCGATTTTTACGATATTTTGTTATTTATCTGAGATCAAATCAGATTATTTCCAATGTTTTTCATACCTTTAGGATTTACGATGAAGATGCCGTGGGAGTCATTTTGACCCCGGTGCGGAGCGAAGGCGTTAGAGGGCAAATTTCACTCAAAGTGACAATTTGGAATTGAAATATACTACCAGGCGTAAATGAATTTTTGCAGCAGAAAATGTGAGTGAGAGTTGTAATAAAATGTTGAAAAGTGTAACGCGCGTTGATCCCGCCTATGAAGCAGAAAGGTAACCGATCAGCGAGTCGCTCAATACAAGTATAACGCATTATATATAAACACGTAGGTGATTAAAAATGAAGCTTGAACCATCGTCAGACGTTGAATAAATTTTTTCATGTGTGAGTATGTGGGTTAAAAATTACGTGGCCAATTACGATGGCCCTTCCCGTTTCGGGAAAGTTGCCTTTGCCTTTGTTACCCAGTTGCGGTGTGGGTAAAATAAGGTTGCGGCGAGTACGAGAGTTCTTTTTATCGCGCGTTGTTCTTTTTCCTTCTTCTTTCTTTTATCCGTAGACTAAACGCGTCCATGTTTCAATTGTACCCGATAATGGAATAATAAACTATCCGGCAGAAGCCGATGCATACATTGCTAGACCGTTCCGTTAGAAACACTAATTTTCTATCCCGCCCGCTTGTTTCGGCAGAATTTCGCAAGGACCGAGCGAAAAACAAGTTGCAGCTACATTATTAATCTGTTAATTAACTAATTACCAAAATTTCACAAGTGTTTCGTACACCACTGGAAGAGGAGGAGCCGACTTGGTGATGGATGAGAAAAGAAAAGAGATGCGGGCTTCTCGACCTTGCAAAATTATCGCTAAATAAATTACGGCTATTCCATACAAAGTTTAAAACAGCGAACACCTTTTGTAGGTTAAATAAAAACAAGAAGAGAAAAAAATAAGTGCCAAAATTAGACGACAAATAATCGCTGGTTGAATCAACAACTGTCACCAAAACGTGTGAAATTTGTAGGAATAATCCACAGAAATAATTCACAGCAACGCAAGGAAGCAATAGAATCGTAGATGTGAATTGGTATCGCCTTAGTTGCAAATGCGGTATTCACGGGCGGCGTTGAGCGTTCATCCCATACTTTCAAAAAGCTGGACAATGTCGATCATCCAAATGTAATTGTGGGTACATACAGAGGCGCGGTGTGGAGGCCTCTGGGACCGGGCGGGCGGACCGGCGAAAGTTGTCTGTAGTATAAATAATGGTGGAGACCTCTCGACCAGCATCCAGTACTCGTTTGGCTCTCCTGGTCTCTTGAACGCACAGCTATGAGACATCTGGTCAGTAATATTCGCCGCCTCTCATTCTCGGACAAGATACACAGTGTCCGAGGAGTATCTTACTAGGTCATAATGCAAGGGACTAGTGTTGTGCTCCATGTACAAGTACCCATAAGATTGATAGTGATTTTTTAATATTTTTTGAAAATATTTCCCGAAGTGCAGAATTTCCGTTTGTCCCTCAGCTGATACTCTTTGAAACGTTACGAATGCAATTACTCAGAATTCAAATAGTCGATCACTATAGTTCACCTCTCGCTGACTATCGTTCAAGACCTGTCCCATATTGCTCCGCTTCCAATCACTTAAGCTTCGCCGCTAATTATTCGTCTTTGAATTGCAGTGTCTCGTCGCTTTCCTGGCGCTGTTCGCCTTCGCGTCAGCAGCCAGCAATAAAGAGGATCTCGAACGAGCAGCCGAGCTCGCAGTCGAGAAAGCGGCGGAAAAGGCGGCCGAAAGGGCGGTTGAAAAGGACATCGAAAGCGGTTCAAAATCAACGGAAACAAAGACGGTCCACGAGTCCCACTTGAGCACGGACAAGAAGAACGATAAGCGTAGCACGCTCGGACTTGGCTATGGCTCCGGATCCGGATGGCAATCGCTGGGTTCAAACGGCGGCTGGCAGTCGTTGGGTAATTCCAACAATGGCTGGCAATCGCTAGGTTCAAACGCTGGCTGGCAATCGCTGGGTTCAAACGCTGGCTGGCAATCGCTGGGCAATTCCAACGGCGGCTGGCAATCACTGGGCAATTCTAACGGTGGCTGGCAATCGTTGAGCAATTCGAACGGTGGCTGGCAATCGCTGGGCTCAAACGGTGGTTGGGATTCATCGAACCTCGGCAACGCGGGCTGGCAATCATCGGGCTTGAGTGGCAACGGAGGATGGAAATACGGTTCCGGAAACGGGGGCTGGCAGCTGTCCGGCGTTAACGGAGGCCTCTACGCAGGTGGACTGGGTGTGAATTCCGGTCTGGGTTACGGAGGTGGCTGGTCGGGCGGAAGTTACGGTGGAGGCGCAATCGCGGGTGAAGGAGCAGTTCTGGGTGGAGTCCAGGGCTGGAACGGCGGCCAGAAGTTGATCTCGATAAACACCGTGAAGACGTTGACGGTTGAGAAGAAGATTCCGGTACCAGTGACGGTTGACAAGAAGGTGCCGGTCCCTGTTTACCGTCGAGTTCCGTACGAGATCAAGGTGCCAGTTCCGGCGCCCTTCACCGTCGAGCGCAAGGTGCCGTACCCCGTCAAACACTACGTGACCGTCCCAGTCCACGTGCCGCAGCCCTACCACGTCGTTAAGCCCGTACCCTACGAAGTCAAGGTCGACAGACCCGTGCCGGTCCCGGTTCAGGTCAAGGTGCCGCAGCCGTACACCGTCGAGAAGAAGGTGCCGGTCGAGGTCAGGGTGCCTGTGCCGCAGCCCTACACCGTCGAGAGGAGAGTACCGTACGAGGTCAAGGTACCCGTCCATGTGCCCCAGCCCTACGAAGTTGTCAGGAACGTCCCCGTACCGATCAAGGTCCACGTTGACCGACCCTACAGAGTTGACGTGCCCAAGCCCTACCAGGTCTTCGTTAAAAAACCATACCCCGTAGACGTTCCCAAACCCTACCCCGTCGAAGTTAAGGTTCCGGTCGACAGGCCCTACCCAGTTCCGGTCGAGAAGCCGTACCCCGTTCACGTCAAGGTCAACGTGCCACAACCCTATAACGTAGAGAAACCGGTTCCTTATCCGGTCGAGAAGCCGTACCCGGTCCCAGTCAAGGTACCGGTGGACAGACCGTACAACGTCGTCGTTGAGAAGCCGTACCCAGTCACCGTCGAGAAACCCTATCCAGTTCCAGTCCAGGTCCCAGTTCCCGTTAACGTTGGTTCCAATGGTTGGAACGCTGGAGGTTCCGTATCAACGAACGGCGCCAGCTACGTCGAATCTTCTGGCATCGCGACTGGTGGAAACTTCGTGGCATCTTCTGGTCTTACCAACTCAGGGTCTTACGGAGGCGTTTCCGGACTCTCCGTAGAGCAGGGATACGGATCCGCGGATCTTTCTTCTCAGGGTATAAGCTCCGGATCGGTCTCGAGCTTGTCCTCTGGTGACTTGTCCGTACATTCTGAACTCACTCCACCTGTTCTCTCGGCGGGAAGTAGTTACGGCTCTGGATGGTCGTCCCAGGGAAGCAGCGAACTGATCAACTCAGGAAGCGGACTGGTTAACTCTGGAAGCGGATGGTCGTCCCAGGGAACTGGCGAACTTATCAACTCTGGAAGCGGACTGGTTAACTCTGGAAGCGGATGGTCGTCCCAGGGAAGCGGCGAACTTATCAACTCTGGAAGCGGACTGGTTAACTCTGGAAGCGGATGGTCGTCCCAGGGAAGCGGCGAACTTATCAACTCCGGAAGTGGATTGGTTAACTCTGGAAGCGGATGGTTGTCCCAGGGAAGTGGTGAATTGGTCAGCTCTGGAAGCGGAGTGGTCAACTCTGGAAGCGGATTGTCGGTACAAGGAAGCAATGGATGGTCCAGTCACAAGAACACCGAATGGTCCGGTGAGAAGAACAGTGGGTGGTCAAGAAGCTAGAGGGTTTTCGACTCCAGCGTTCCAGCGATAACTTTTGTACATTGTAATAATATTGCTTGAACGACTCGATGATGTTTCAATTTTTGTACCTACTGCTAATAGTCACGTGTGTATATTGATGTTAATAACATAATGATAATATTGTAAAAGGAAAGACCGAAACAATTTGTATACACCGATGTGTAATAAAAGACAATTTTTATACGAACTCACCCAACGGCTAGTTGCCCTCTATCGTTTTTCCGCTCGTTCACGACTGGGAGACAAATGCATTAATGAACAGGCAAAAAGTGGTCTAAGGATCCGGTGCTGCAGATAAATGGCGAAACAATCGTAAACCCAGATTTGAAAGGTTCTAGATTTCACTTCGCGGTCGTTCTTCCAGTCGACTCTTTCCAGAACAGAAATACGTAGCTTCTGTGTTGACAAGTAACGCAATATGATTCGTAGACCTTCGAAGAACCCGAAATAAGAACTGACACTGAGAAGATCGGAACCACGAGAAGTTTCTTTTCCCTTTCGCTGAGTTCTTCTTACAATTGAAATCGAAAGCAATTTCATCTCGTCAAATCAACGCCCAGAATCTATTTTCCCTACGAAAAAGCGGCACTACTCGTTTCCTGAATGAAAGGGAATCCCCTTCCACAGCGTCTGATTGTAAACCGCGTTGAATTCTATCCTTCTCTCAAAGCTGTGCATCATTGTCAATGTGGGCGAAGGTGATGGTAAAACACTTGTTTGGATATTAAAAAGTATAATACCGTTGGGTCGTTAGCCGTGAGAGGATCGAGCGCCCACCTCTTAACTCGTCGAGAGATTTCTATTCTGATTGAGAACAAAAGAAACAAGGTGCCCGGAAAGAACAGTGAAATGGATGGACGCAATGCGGCGAAAGGAATCATCGTAATCTCCGATCTGCGTGTGTAACAATGGTGCTGTCATAACGGCGCGTAATCGTCACTGCTTGACCAAACGATGACAAATCGTTCCGATATTGACAAGTCAACTTACCGGCTGAAACACTTTTCGCCAAATTGTTTATCTGCTCGAGATATCAGTGATAGAAATTTCTCTGAACAGCGAACTCTGCGTAACATTTCACCGAGAGGAAAGTTGCTGTGGAGTTTGGAATTTGAATAATGGCCTCAGGCGGCAATTGAGATTCGATACAAAGGCTCGGTGGAGCAAAAAAAAATTTCCCGTCTTTAACAATAACTGCAAAACCAGTTTTCAACGCTCCTCCTCGCCGATTTGATGATCCAGAAACAGATCCTGACATTCGGTTAACGGTAGTTTCGTTCAGCTGCATTGGAAAGTGTTCCAATTATTGTGCAAAAAATTACTCCAAACGGGACGTCATGAATTATGCAACTAATTAAAATTCTGCGATTCGTATTTGCCCGCCCCGACTTATGACGCGACCCCGGGGCTACGTAAATGGCAGAAGCTTTATGTTCGCTCGCAGAATGTGAAAGTGGTTTAATTAAATTATACATATCAATGATTACATGGGCGGGGAAAATTTCTTTTTGTAATTCTTCAGCCGATTTAAATTGCGCCTTGAAACGCAAATATTACATATTTCGTTAAAGAATCTCACGCAGTAGCGTTTGAAACTGAAAGACAATAACCGGATGCGATACCGGATTTAAATGAATTTCAACTTTTGGTCCGTGGTTCGAATCGCCTGAATTATTGTCGATCCCGTTTAATTTTTTTCCACAAACTTTTATGCCGCAAAGAAGAAAGAGGAACGGTTCGCAACCGCTCGTCGCAAAGACTTTCGCCTGCATTTGAAAATAGCGTACATATAATTAACTGACTTGTTTAAAAACAGAGCATGCTTCGTGTCTTTTTGAACTCTGCGGCTCCGCTGCGTTGCTCACTCAGTCTGCACTTACATGCGGCCTTTAACCGAAATCGGGTAATTTATATGATAAGCCACGGAAAGGCTTACGTTGCTACGTTCTAATGCTAAACTGGGACTGCATAAAAAATTTCTTTCCACTATTTATTTTCTCACTCAAGTCGACAGAAAGTTTGATCGATGGTGCGGAAGGAAATTTGCTAGTAATGATCAGGCAAATATACCTATCGAAAAACTTGTCGCGTAAATTACATATAATATACATAAAATCTTGAAACGATTTATTAAAAATGTCTCGGATATTTCAGCTAATCGACTTTCGCTTCAATTCCAGTTTGTTAATTACGTTAGACACGCGGTTGAATATCGAAAAATCAATTGTCGTATATTTTTCACATTTTCAACTATTAACTCTAACCATAAATTGGCAACATAATATTACGAAATTAATTGCTCGGTGCCTTGGTAAAATCGATTATCGAGAATCGTTCGACTCGCATTACTCAACAAGTAATAACACACGCGTGTAAAAATGCAACGATAAATCGCAAGCACCGGTCGGATTCCACTTCCTGTTACATTTCACTCGACGACGCAGCCGATCGTGCGCGTTACACTTGTATAATATACATAAAATAACAATCAGCGGTCGATATAGCGTTGAGATTAGAAAATGATCGTTCGCCTGTGCGCCGTGTCATCATTGCGTAATTACAAGTCTATAAATGGGTCCGATCTTGGCATCGCGCCGACAAATTGGGCCCAATTTATTTCGTGACTGATGGTTTGGCAGGTGAGGAATACCACGGAATAGAGATCCTCATCCTGCACAATCCACGGAACCGATTATGTGGCGTGCATCGTGTCCATACGTGTGTATAAGTAACACGTATAATTTAAAACTCTTCGATACTTTCTCCGATCTTTGTACACACACATCGGGGAATCACCAAAGGGTCTCGAATTTCGCGCTCCGTGACGTTAATTGCTTCTGTCTTGTTTGAAGTAATTTGACGTGCCACGCAACTCGTCGATCGCGTTGTTGATGCTCTTGTGAAACAGAACGCCTGTAATTAATGAAATTCAGACTACTTTCGACGTCGATCTTCGATTTTTCGAGAACCGAATCCAACCGCTTGTCTTGTCAAATGCTGAACTCTGCCGAGGGTTCGAAGCCGGTCAGTTTCAGGCGAAAAGCTTCGACGGAGTTCTAATTGCCGTTGCACAATAGTTTCTGGACATCGTCAGCTGCGTTTTACGCACTGCATCGTTATGTACCTTTTGCACCATGCGCTCGAGAACTCCTGTTGCATAATATTTAACTACGTGCCCACTGCGCTATGACAAATTGGACGAAGTTGAAACCTGTTCGCTTTTCTCAACTTAATCGCGAAACCCGGTTCTCTTGCACACACGCAAATTGAGTTTCTCTCGCCGCTTAGCGATATTGCAGGCGTCTTTAGCTGTAGAATGATTTACGAATTTTCTGTTCCGATTTTTAATTTGCTAAAATCTTTCAAGGTTGCATCGAGAAAAATTTATCCAGTTATAGTTACTTATTCACCATGAGAAAAAAAAATAAAAAATTCAAAAAGAAGATTAGTTTCTTTAACCGAAAGATTCATCGCACGTGATTGAAACGTAAAAGTTTTCCATCGGACAAATACGAGAAATGAAATTTTTCAAAGTGTGCAGAATCGTTGCAGCGTTTCGCACACCGCAAGCTCTTTCACCTCTTCTCAGTTCCGATTATGGTTTACCCGTGTAATTGCACACTTGGGAGCGATGCGACAGCGTCACGTCGCTACTGAGTTAATACGCATTACGGTATTCATTGTACATGTACGTATATGCAGCGTAATATCCCCGGAGTACCATTCAGGTAATTCCATGCCTAAAGTTATCCGGTTCGCGTCTGGTTTAAGCCCGTTACGTCCTGTTGCTCGAGTCGCTGCTTATGGGTATTTTTATTTTCTTTCCTTGGTACGTTTGAGAAAAGGAAGAAATAAGAAAAAAAAAAAAAAAAAACGAACAGGAATATAAACACAGGCCGCGGCCCAAAGTAAGAGAGTGAAATTGTAACGATCGAAAGTAGATTTCATTATACGGATGATACGGCTTTCCCATATTTAATACGCATTATGACTCCGTACTCGGGTAATTGGAGAAGTCGAAGATTTTCATACGATATGTATAATTATAATTACAGAATTACCTTATATTAAGTAAAATATCCCCACTTTTAAGTATCAGAGAAATCGTCAGTTTCATTCTTTCGAAATAACAATTGAAGTTCAGTTTTTCTTTTTTTTTTTTTGGTTTTCTTTTTTTCTAAATCACATCCCATTCAATTCTGTTTATTCTTTTCATTCGTTATCTTCTAACGCGGATCTCGTATTTCTGTGAAGAATCTTTTGCTCCTTGTGTTGTTTACTTCTTTTTACCGATTTTATTAATCATCGAGGATACAGGATGTTTACGATCTTAAAAAGTAACGATATCGAAAAAGTTTCTCTTTGGCACTTAGCAAAACGCCTGGACGAGAAGAAATGTAAAATTTTAGAGGAAGTGGAGGAATCGTTTTGTCGGCAAAAACAAGAAATAAAAAATCAGGCTACAAGTGTGTACACAGCACGTATGCGCGTGTATAATAAGGCTTATTTCCATAAGCCGGTGTATGCGCAGAATTCGTAAAGCGTGACGTTGAGCAAATATTTGAATATTTATCCTCATCGACTTTACTTTACGCGTCAAAATTATCTTCAGTGAGTGTCCAGTTTTCTTGGGTACTAGAGAATACAGATATTATTCGCTTCTGTATATAGCAGAGAGTTAATATTTAATAACACGCACGCCGCTGGGGCTGGCAATAAAAGTGTCTCGAAGTTTTACGGACCTACAAAGTGAGTATAAAGAGAATCGAGTAGCGAGCTGCTAATACGAAGTAGCAGAACTCGTTTTACGTAACACTCGCTTTCTGTTCGACAATAAAGACTCTTCAACAAATCTCCGATCGCTGGAATTTGAATTACAAAAATTGTAAGAGTAGAGAGAATGAGAGAGAGAGAGAGAGGAAAAAAGAAAAAGATAAAGCAAAGCTAAGTATAAGGGCGTCAGGAAATGTGAAATACTATGTAAAACAATATCATTCCGTAGATGGAAATTTCAACCAACGATGTATAACGATTTACTCTGACTGCTGCCGCAGATATCAAACCTCCTTTTACTTTCATGAATTTTCATTACCGCTTGTATCGTGTCGTGGCTACGGTATTGTAGATATACAACTGCGCAATAACGCAATGAGGCCAATCGCGTAGCAATGAACTTGCAAGGTTCGCATAATTCACGGGCGTGGAAGGTATCAACCGCGAGATTAATTCGAATCAGCCGAATAATTTTCCCCACAAGTCACTGCGAGCAGGATAACAATTGGGGTATATAATTCGGGCAGTTTTTTTCTCTTTTTTTTTGACAATAATTGTTAACAATTACGAGATGTGTAAAAATGAAGAAGAAGAATCAAGTCGAGCAGGTGTCAAGAGGGAATCGATTAGCGTGAAAGAGAAAATGAAAGGGATTGATATATCGGAAGTAGGATCGAAAATCGTTCATGCCAGACTTGCGAGGCTTGTGCAGTTCCTTGTTGAGCTACGGAAGGATATTATATGGGAACGGAGAGAAACGTGAACAACACACACAAGTAGCCATATAGAACGTAATAGCGTCCGAGTAGGAGAGCGTGGTTGTAGATGAGCTGAGATAGTCTCACGTGTTGCGCTGGCAAGTTTGTAGGTGAAGTATAAATGGAAGAAGAGGAAGAAGAAGAAATAAAAAAAGTAATATACACACGTTAGACATACGCTCGGTGTAATCATCGTACGTATTTCACTTTCAACCGCTGCAGCACACAACAATATATGTACCTCTTCTTTTCAACCGGGGAAAGCAGCCGGTAGGTATAAAGTCAGGTGGTTCTTGAGGGCGAGCATCCAGTAAAGTCTGGACTTTGGTCACAGCGATACCGGAACTATGCGGCTATTGGTAAGATGGAAAAAACGCATCGTGAATCCTCCGCGGATTTGATATACATTGAGTGGAACGCGGAGTAAGGATCGGTTTTTTCTTTCCGCGCTGAGGAGATCGAAAAAAGTAAAAGAAGAAAAAAGCCGTGGCTCGTACGGACATGAGTTTACGTATCGAAGTGAAACACCTTACCAGCGACTCGTTAGCGTCTTCTTAAACGAACGCATTAGGCAAATGAGCCTTGTACTCGACAAACGATCCTTCCTCCGTGTTTGCTCAATTACGAAAAATCGAAAGCGTTGGTAAAGCCACGGTCCAGTGTCGACGAAACGTGAATTAATACGAGTTTGATACATGGCGATCAACCTCAAAGTAATTCTTTCTGAATTCCAGGTGCTGTTGTCTCTGGTAGGCCTGCTGGCCTTGGGATATTGCGACAAGGACGCGTCGCCGAAGTCGGTCGAGGATAAAGAGGACTTGGCGTCAGCCTCGGAGAAGAAGCAGGACAAGCGAGGCCTGGTGGACGTTGGAAACCACGGTTTCAATCTGGGCTCCGAGTTGGGCGGAAGCCACAGCTTCGACCTGAGCGGTGCGGGACATGGCGGTTCGTTCGGGGGTGGCGAAATCGGCGGGGGTCACGGGCTGGACTTGAGCGGCCATGGGGGTTCGGGTCAGAGTTACGGGGGTGGCTACGGCGATGACGGGGGGAAGATAAAGCAGATAACGATAGTGAAGAACGTGAAGATTCCGTACCCGGTTGAGAGGAAGATACCGTACCCGGTCGAGAAGGAGGTTCCCTACCCCGTTAAGGTTCCCGTTCCACAACCTTACCCCGTAGAGAAGCAGGTACACTACCCGGTCAAGGTGTACGTAAAGGTTCCGGTTCACATTCCGCAGCCCTATCCAGTCGAGAAGAAAGTCCACTACCCGGTTCACGTCCCGGTGGACAGACCAGTGCCCTACAAGGTGTACGTGCCACAACCCTATCCGGTTGAGAAGAAGGTCCACTACCACGTTAAGGTCCCGGTTCCGCAGCCCTACCCCATAGAGAAGCCTGTGCCGTATCCGGTCAAGGTTCCGGTACACGTGCCGCAGCCCTTCCCGGTCGAAAAGCCGGTACCTTATCCGGTGAAGGTGCACGTGGACAGACCGTATCCGGTACACGTCGATAAGCCGTACCCAGTTCCTGTAGACAAGCACGTTCCCGTTCCGGTAGAGAAGCCGGTTCCATATCCGGTCAAGGTACACGTTGAGAGACCGGTTCCCGTTCCGGTAGAGAAGCCGGTGCCCGTTCCCGTCAAGGTTCCCGTCCCTGCGCCCTATCCCGTAGAGAAGAAGGTTCGTTATCCGGTCGAGAAGCCTGTTCCGTACCCCGTTAAGGTACCGGTTGACAGACCGGTTCCCGTTACCGTCACGAAGCATGTTCCCTATCACGTCGTCAAGCATGTTCCATACCCCGTGAAGGTCCCGGTACCGGTTCACGTCCAGGAAGAGGATGGTGGTCTTGAATCGGGATACGGCGGTGGTGGCGACGTCGGACAGACTTCCGTTGGTGACTACGAGTCCAGCTTTGGCGGGTACCAGGAGTCTCACCATGGACACTAGGGACCATGGTTTTTTTTGAGGTCTACTTGTACCTTTTTACGTTCGGCCATTGCTACGATCGTGACTCTTTTCGACGTGTACGAAAGGGGAAAAATAAACCTAAACTCGGAAGCTCCGAAGCAACGAGTCTAATGCATGTACCTGTATTAACGTATCCTACGATGTATCGTTTAATTGTCTTGTATACACTTTCTAATAAAAACCAAAGAAGAAAATAAACCCGTGTGCACAGCTGCGCGCGTGTTTATATCATCGTACGACGTTCTGATTTACATCCCTGCATGTAACGGATCATTTTGTACGATTTATGACTGAGACCCGGAAATCGGAAAGTGAAACTGCGATCGAAGTGATCCACTTCCGCCGTACCGTAACGCGCCTTTGAAACACATCACATTGCCCGGAAGTAGCGATCAAGTCATTAATCTCATCCACTTCCTCTTAACTCGTCGAGATTCTCGAAAGGCAATTTCTCAAAGCCCGTAAATCACTCACCGAATGTAGGGGATGTTCGCCGGTATGTGGTACTTGGATCCTGGATCGAAGTCGTCCTCGGACCTGAGGACCGGCGGCTTAATCCCCGAGTACTGTTCGCGCAGTCTGTGCCAGTGACAATTGTACTCCTCCCTGTTCACCACCCGGTTGAAAAGGTCCCATCGCCATTTGTCCATCGTCAGGCTAAACGGCAGGAGTACCACCTTGTCCATCGCGAGAGCGAAGAGGTAGTTTATGTCCGCCGAAGGCTCCACCGAATATCTGGGCGCCAGACCAATGGCCTGGAAGTGTCGAGGCGTCGCGACGCTCAGAGCGACAGCTTCACCAACGGCTTCGTGAAACCCTGCGAAAATTAACGAGAAAATGACATACGTAGAAACTGGCATGGTAAACGTTGTCTGAAGCAATTGCGATGTGGTGAAATTTAATCCATACCGAATCGTAATCGTTTCAGCTGTTCAATTGCTGTACGTATGTGAGATTCGCAATAGGCACAATAGGCACAATAGTTATCACGATTCAGATCTACCATACATTTTTTTCCAATTCGATACTTTCGGTGGACTTTCACGCCACGGAGATCCGAGGTCTCGTTTTCTCGGAACGGACCAGATATGGTATCGAGCGAAAAAATGGAGACGACTTGGCG
This sequence comes from Neodiprion pinetum, assembly GCF_021155775.2. Lineage (NCBI taxonomy): Eukaryota > Metazoa > Arthropoda > Insecta > Hymenoptera > Diprionidae > Neodiprion > Neodiprion pinetum. The sequence goes on from NC_060235.2 coordinate 4,276,682, forward strand.
CGAGATGATCAGCCTTATCGCTCATTACACGCACGCGTGCTTCCTGATTAACGCTGCTACAGAGGAACATTTTACCACCGCGACCAGCGTTGGAGAAAGTGCAATTATGCCCGCGAAAAAATGAGACCTGTACCCGTTTCGTCCGGCGTTTTATTTTCCACTCTCGTTTCATCGTCATCTTCTTCTTCTTCTTTGTATTCCACTCCTCGTGTTCGACGTAACTCATTCCGACTGTTAAACTCGAGTATTTATACCGACTTTCGAACCATTAAACGTAAACACTGAACTCTATTTACGACTCTACTTACCGGCGACGCACAGAGACATGCGAGTAAATATTTACTTCCGGACGTTACGAGCAGCGGCTCAACTTGCGTAACTCAGTCTTCGCTCAGCCGTGATTGGAATCGTGTCACGTTCGGAAAATCGATATCAAATTTGAGTGTGACTCGTGATTGACACCGAGAAACTATTGTGCCGATTCGGTTACCTGGATTCGCGCCGTCCCTGAATTCTCGTGGCAGTTTGCTGTACCGGAGGAAATACTGGATGTGGGCCATCTCGTGGTGGACGGTGATCAAGTCCTTCATCGTCACTCTGGTGCACATCTTGATCCTGAAAACACGACCCGCGGAAGGTGAGTGCGAGTTTAAGTTTCTTCGCCAATTGCGAATCCGCAAGCCACGAACACTGTGCCAGTGTTTCCTAATCCGTCTTCCATTTTCATTTTTAAAAACGGGACCCTTGTAGGATCGCTTCTTTTTCTCAGAAACGGATAGAGGTATCAATTTCAAATTAATATCAAATACAATAAAAAATTGAAGCATCTATGCCACATATTTTGATACTCGCAAAATCACTCGTCAAAACCTATAGGGTGTCATCCCGTTGACCTAGAGTCATGAAATTTGGAGAGAAGCAAGGTCTCACAGCCCAAGTAAAAGAAAAAGTTGGAAAATAGTTGATTCGTAGTTATGTCACATAGTAAAAAAATAATTATGTATGTACGGAATCCTCAGAGCGCGAGTCTTACTCGCACCTGTCCGGTTTTTTTTTCAATGACAATTTCAATCTACCTGTAATCAAGACGATTGCAAAAATCCCAGGCCGATGCCTGACAGACCAGATCGCGATCTCCAGGATCGACGAACAAGCTGCTCGCCCAAAATTCCGGAGGCATAGCGCTCAGGTTTAGGGACACATAAAACTCCTCAGCAACACGGAACATGTCGATAGGCGTGTATCCCTGCGTTTGAAATATTTTTATTAGTATTCGGCAGAGGCGTTGACTGTTCTATAAATTTTCTACGTGGTATTTAGGCGGGAATCTACCATGCGCGGTTCGTTACTCGTACGGTTAATTACGATTCAGAGACCGCAATTTATTGCATATAGAGTTGCGAATTTTAAGTTTAAACATTTTGCCGTAACAAAATCAAGAGGATAGATATATATCTGTATATGGGGCATTCCACGCCCATTGTACCAATGTTAGATCCTCACCATTCCTGAGTTTATTAAAAACTTTTTATGCGATTGTCTCAATTACAAAGCAGTACCCTGAATTATGTCAGATTTTTTCGAGACAATCTGGTATTATATATGGAACTGTTTGAGCAACCGCTCATAATAAACTAATTCTTCTTTACATTTGTTTTTTTTTTTTTTTTTTTTTGCTCAAAAGCTCAAAAAATAGTAGAAGCAATCGTCAGCCAGCTTTGGGTTTAGGCTTGAAAGTTTTGATATGAAACAAAATTTGTTTGGAAATTTTTCCAGATTTTTGATTCACAGCATAAGATATGTTGCTTTTCATAAACGATAAGTGATACAAATTTACTCAAAAAAACAGATCTGAAAAAATTCGGGGTACTGTTTTAGAGTTGGGAAAAACGAAATCAAAATAGCGAGGGTCGAAAGTTGTTACAGTTGGCGTGGAACGACCCATATAAAAACAGAAGTTGGGCGATGTGATGTTCAGTTTGCATACCTGATTCAACATTTCTTGCGTAACGTCCAAACGATTTTTTCCCGGATACGGCATCGTTATGTCCACAATATTTGTCCACGATTGTCCCCACATGTTACCTGTAAATGGAAATATGGTCAAGTTTTTTTCATACATTTTTTCTATTTGTTTTTCGAATCTTCTGCCGAATGCCACGGTCAAGTGAACGGCTTAGAAAAAACATAAAAATCAATCGATTCCTAATTTTTTTTCTTAAGCAGCAACAGCCAATCCTCTTCTTCGTGCATCAAATAACGGATTACGTAAGGTTTGTTACACGCGTGAGATCATCATTTCAACGTCTTTTTTTCTTCAAAGGCAATGATACAAATTGCCACTCTTAGGCTGACCAAAAATTAGACGAAAAAAATGCTTTTGGTGGAATTGAAAAAGAGAAAAAGAATAAATAAAAAAAATACTCGCTTCGGACAACGTCGTATAATTTGTCATCGGGCATAAAAATCTCATTATTCCTAAACGTTCGCAGCGCGATGCGATAGTGAAATATATGATCAGCTTCTGGTGATCGCTGATTGTGTCGGTTAATTGCGCGATAAGCTGTGATCGTAAATGGCGAAATTAGCATGCTTTAAAGATGTAATAAAATGGCTGATCGGATTCGCGCCTCATCGTCGGATAAAAGGCCGTTATATTTCGAGGATCCAAAGGTCAGAGATCAGATGTTTCGATTGATTCGCATTAACTCGCGAACACGATTCTAACGATAAGAATCCCCATAAATATTTCAACGGCGTGCCTTGTTTCGCTCAATTTATACCTCCTGTTTTCTTCCTCACTTTATTACGCAGTGGTTAAAGCAAATTTTCCGAATTAGATATCTCGTGAAAAATCTACATCGACTCGATTAAATCACCATTAACTTTATTTCTACAGCGAATTGGACGAAAAAATTCGCCCTACATCGGCAAGTGCGTATCAATCCAATTTGGTTCTGCTGAAATTGCTGCTTTTATTTTCTTCACATGGTTCGCAGATCAGTCGAGATAATCCGGTTTTGACACCACTCGATAAAACACCAGTGTTATTAGACACCAAAAACAAAATAATGAAAATACCGGAAGTTGTATCGGACACGATATGAATTAGACACAGTCCGATTGTAAATGAGATGTTACCTTTTCACATCTGACAAATTTTGACGAGGCTGAAGTTAGCAGCAAGAATTAGCTGCCAAATGTTTTAATGTTTATTCGGATAAGGTAGTTAAGTATGAAAATCAAAATGTAGTGAAATACCTTGAACCCCCAATACTTTTATAGAATTACGAGGACAAAAGTGAACTGCATTTTTCTAATTCCAAAAAGTCAAAAAGGTTTGGCTGCTAGTTTCAGCTTCATTAAATTTTGCTACCGATCGAGTGTTCAAATATTAATTTACTTTCTCAGTCTGTAAGAATTTATTCAATATTTCGTCGTCCAAAATCTTTCGGAATCGTTTAAATTTTCTAAATTGGCTGTGTTGAATAAATCTTGCTGTCCGTAACAGCTTCCGATCGTTTTTGGTGCCCAATATCCCTCGTGTGTCCCATCGAATGGTGTAAAAACGGGCTTTTCACGATCAATTCGCACTCTCACCGAGTATGTGAGACGGCAAAGGCGCCTGTCTGCTAACTTTTTCCGGACCATAAAGATCTCGCAGCTTCCTTCTGACATAGGCATGCAGCTCTTCGTAGAGCGGACGAACGCTGTTCCAGGCAGCATCGAGTTCCTGTTGAAGATCAGGGCTCTCGTAGGGAAACATCCAGTACTCAGCTGCGTTCGTAAAATCTGCGGAAAATGAAATTGGAAATATTACGCGTTTTGTTCGATCTCCGTTTACCGCGAAAACATTATCGTTATGCGTTTTTCACTGACTGTTGTAACTCGCCGCTTCGTTGTTCAGATCTACCAGCTGCTCGTAGAGATCTCGCATTTGGTTACCACTCCGTCTTCGCCATTCGATCCAAACGTACTGCAACTCGTCCCAATCTCTGCTCTTTGCCATTATTTGGGAAAGGTCTGTAGACGTGAGGGAAAATATTAAAAAATTTTTCAAAAGATGCGTTGATCGAATCGTTGGTGGGAATCTGGTTCTTCACGTTCAAAATTCGAAACAAGATTGTCATTTGAATCACTCACGCATTCGAAAACATCATCAACGTGTGTATCATCATTTTTTCTCAGAATATAATTTCGCTTGAAAATTATTTGCGTGAATGGTGTATAATTTGACTACGGTGGGTTGTAATTTTGGAGAAGCAGGTTCGAAGGTCGAGGATGATTAATCGTACTCCACTCGCAAAAAATGACTTGGCGAATTTTTGCCAACGCGAGTGTCTTGTGAATCTCTTTACAAAAGCTTGGACAATGAAATCTGCTTTTTCAAAAGATATGCTAAAAAAAAATTAATGAATTGAAGGATTTACAATGGCTAATATGGCGAATCATGTAACTTACCGGGATAAAGACGCAGTCCGCAGCGGAAAGGATCGTTATGGGCACAAATTGTTGCGCTGTTGTAGATCGAGAGCATGTCATTTATGACACGGTTGTACTGAGGAAAGATACAAAAAATAAGAAACGAAACACGCTCGTTTGTACTGCTGAAAACGAGCCGCATTTTTTTTTTTTTTCTTCTAATATATGCTTATTGTACGAGTATTTTTTTTCAACTCACTCTTTCCAATTGACCTGGCGGAAGTGCGGCTGGACCGACAATAGACAGGAAAGTTAGACGTCTCCTGATCGTTGGATCTCTAATACCGTTTATGTTTAACCTACTAATCAGCTGCCACGCTTGATTTTGAAACTCCGAATACAGCTGCTGCGCTTCTAGCTGAAATACAATTAAGATTGAAAAAAAAAAAAAAAAAACGGTAAAACCCAAATGCATAGGCGTGATTTCGAAACTTGTGAAAGGATTTTTGCATCGATCATCCAATGAACGGTGTATCGTTGAAGATCGTCGTCAATCATAGTATACAAAATCAATTCCACCGACATTATTTTTATACCCTGAAATATACATTTAATTTCTAACTTCGTCAATAAAATAAAAATATCAACCATTCGAACAGCCCGGTATAAAATTACAGGAATCAAAAGAACCGCGTCATCCTGATTGTACCGCATTCTGCAACGCAGTAATGAAGAGCTGGTTGCCTGACTTGCAGGCGCGAGTGAGCGGTCGCTTTAAAAACTGCCTAACATTATTAGGAAATGTATAATATGAGTATCGGTGTGTACAACATGTCAATTTCGCAAAGTTCCCATAAACATTCGAGCGGTAGGCAATCATTGTCACGCAATGGTTCGTCCACCTTATTTTCATCGTCACGGTCGTCTTCTTCATCGGCACGTCTCTCCATTCGGGTTGACCCAGTAGCAAGTATTATGAGAGATAAACTTGCGGGTTACTCAACTCCACAGACACGGACAACTACCGCACAATGGTATCGTATGGGAAAATTTCACGCATTACTCCCCCTCACGACTTTCCCACTTCTCAGGCGACAAGGGCACCGTCTCTACTCGTGTCATGGAAAATTTAAATCGCTATACCTACTTGCATTTGGGGCATGAAAGTGCGACTGATGTCGGCTTGATTAAAAATTGCGCAACTTGATTAATCACCTCGGTTTTTATATTTCGGTAAATCCACCGCTAATTTTATCAAACGTTTGTTAACGAATCGAATTTCAATTGCATTTTTATGCCTGTAAGTAGTGACATTTTGATTTCGGCAGAAAATTTTATTGTTCCTCAGAGTTCGTCTTTCTTTTTTTTTTCAATGAAAATACAAACATTCAAATTTATGCAGAGACTTGCAGAAGAGCTTTAATACAATTTGGCGCCTTGAGTTGAATTTCATTTTACTTTTATTTGAAATTCTCTGAGAATCTTTAAAGTAGTTCACTATTTTATTTCCAGTGTTAGAAAAGACGCGGAAAATATTATTCACGCCTGTATTGCAATCGCATTTTTTTCATCAAAGAGTGATGAATTCACAGCAGTATGAATGCAGGAATAATCATTCAATATTATTCATCAATGAAATGAATTCTCAGGGTGTGTAATCGCGTTATTCGTCATCAAAATAGCTGATGAGTGGAATCAGAATATTACAGGTAGAGCTCTACAATTACGTCTTACAGAACTTGTCATACGTCAATTAAAACACTTTTAGCGATGCAGGTGCTGACGCGATTGCGATTGAAAAATAAAACCCTGTGCTTGGCTTCCGTGTTTCGTCGATATAAAAATAAAATAATTAACGAATATTACCGTCACGTCACAATTAATTTAATTACCCTAATGAATTGGCTTCAACAACTGCGCGATATTCATTCTAATGCCGTTTATATTACGCTCAGTGACTTTAGTCACGAGACAATTATTGATCAGTTGGTTAATAGCCTCTGCAGTCTTTTTCACCTATACTTAAAACACTCCCGATTCATTGATCGAGTTGGAAAAAAAGTTTACCGTATAACACAAGCCGATTGAAGTCTCGTAGCGTAACGTAACCGTGGCGTGAATTTAGCCACAAACACTGTTGTGTATAGGTATACGGGTTGGTAGAAGGAAAAAGAAAACATACGGAACAAAAAGAAAAAGTAAATAAATAAATAAAAAATGAGGGTTATGAATTAGTTTCTAGGTCAGCCGACCGCGTTGTGGATTCGGGCAGAATTACCTGAGCGTGAAATCGCGGCTTTAATAACCTTTTGAAAACCTTTCTGGAGAATTTTCTACAAGTACATAACAAGTCGTGATCCCAACGTTGAACAGTAAATTACATTATTATACCCACACAAGCGTAGCGGACTCATTCGATTATGAAATTGTCATCAATTAAGAACGAGAGTAAAATATGCGTACGGAATATTTAATTCCTGAATGGATTATCTCGCTGCCGCTGCGTTGAATCATTCATGCGATCGCTGCAGTTCGCAATTGCACGCCTTTTTAAATGATCAATTCGTTAATCTGCGAATATAATAGCCGGACGAAATTTTTTGCACACAGAAAAATTTCATTTGTTAATAAATGAGTTGAGTAAGATTGTTTTTTTTTGCGGTTGAAATACAACGGTTTAAACATTGTTGGAATTACAAGAAAATATGTGGTAAAAACAGCTGAATTTCGTGTAATTATTACAGTCGTCAATACCACGTTTTTTGGTCATCGCAATATTGAATCTGTTTGATGAAATTATCGCAAACGTAACAAGAAAATATATCACGTGTGATTTATACACGATAAAAAAGAAACGGTAACACTACACGTATTTGATTTTCTGGTCAGAGGCACAAAACTGATTTACATTTTTTATACGAATCGATATCGAACGATTTTGGAATAAGAAATGAAAATAGTCAGGGACAGTAAGGTACAAACCATAATGAAAAGATATTTTCGGTGATGTAATCGCTAATCGTCTGATAAATTCGGATATTTGCGAAATATGGAGAAACGCTTTTACCAGTTTTCGAGGCATCAGATCGAAGCCACTCGGCAAAGCGTTTTAAGACATAAGTCGGAGCTTTCGCAAGGGTGATAAGACGTCGTAACACTCACCGCCTGTGATTGCGTAAACTCGTTTACGTTAGTCTCGTAAGCCCACTGACTGGCAACGTTGTTGCTGCACTGTTGAATCCCCTGGAATTCGAGCTTCGCCAGAACGTTCCTGTAGTCCAAATTCCCGCTTCCAGCCTCGCGAATCATCGTCTGGAGCAGATCATCCCGAAGCGGGATGTCGAGTTGTGCCGAGACAGCGGAGAGAAGGGCGAACAACGCGAGTGTCAAAATGGACTGAAAATTGAGGGAAAGCCGGTCAGTTTTTTTGAAAAAATTAAAACGATTCTCCCCGACGTTTTCACGTGTGCCGGACATCGTTAGATACTGTAAAACAAGCGTCCATGCTTTCTACGTAGTTTACCCAAACTGATCGATTCTTTCCGACGCGTTTCGTTCATATTTAACTCACCACATACTCGCTCTAATCGATTTTTCCAAAGTACAACCGAGGACAAGGACCTTGTCCTTTTAATAGCCCGCCAATCAGCTTTCAATCAGACTAAGCGCCCTTTTGTGTTACGTGTTGTCATTAGGTATGCTCGCGGAAATTGAAAGTGCGTAGCGGGAAAATGAATATTTTCGCGTCGAGTAAGCAATTTTTTTGTTGCTGCTGAAAATTTTCAAACTACGGTTACGACTGATTTTATTATGTATAGCGGTGAAGGTGGATCGGTCTATTTACGAAGCTAGTTTTCGCTCGCTTTTATCGTTCAGGAATTGATAATGGATGGGTTAAATTTGAATGTATAGAATCTTCCTAGGAAATTAAAACTGCACAATTGAATCAAGAATTGTCCGATTCAAATTGTCGGCGCAATTCCATATCTGTCTTCGGTAATTTTTTACTTTGATACAATTCTAGATGTCCAGATGTCGCTGGTTCGAAAACTTACAAAAATCGTGCTTCCTTGTCGAACAACAGTAACAACGACCGGCCTGCGAAGTATTTCCATGACGTTTGTACGGATGAATGGATCAGAATCTCAAATCGAATGAACCGCGATCCATTAAAACCAAAACCGAAGCCTTGGGAGGTTCGAAATACCAGTGGTACTGAAAATTGTCGAAACTAATTGTAAGTTGTCGAATGGCGACCACGTTGGTCTTTACTCGTAATGATACTGAACTCGAGGTAAGCCTGCATGTATTCATTTATCCCAGCTAGTTTGAACAACACAAGAGGTCATTCATGGAGTGGGGATATTGTTCTACGTCTGTCTGTCGAGTTTGTGTGCTGCACCGTCAATAGCGGGAGACACCCAGGCCAACACATAAAAAAGACAAACCATACCGACTTCCAGGGGCTTTCGAGAAGGTGGGAAGGCAGCGACGGACGGAAGGAAGGACTTGCGACACTCGTTCCCACGATGATAGCCAACGTCGTTGTGGCTCAATGAGGCCTCCACTGCAGCGCATGCATGCATGCGCAATAATGTTGTGCGTTTAAAAATTCCCCATTTCAAGAAACTTTTTGCCGATTTCCTTTCGCGATGGAAGTTGAAAATTCGACGGTCGAAGCTTCCTCCTATTATATTGGTCTCGTGGTAACACCGTTGAACTAATCAAGGCGAAGAACTCAAGTTCGAACGATCGATGCGATTTTGATAAATTCGTGAATTTACACGGTAAACGAGCATGTTTCAAGTTGTAATGGAGTGTAATTTTGAATATTCTGATCTTGACCTTTCCAACTATGTTGACCCCCCGGTCTGGGCTTGGTATTGTTTGTAATTGGTACCGTGGCAATTAATTCTAGCCCGGAATGAGATGACAGGGCTGGTTCACCGAGTCGGTATGAAGAGTCACGTTTCAAAGACACTTCGCGGGCGCGGCCTGAGAAGTAATCACTTTGTTGACATTGCGCTCGAAATGGGTGGATGCACGTCTCGGGTCTCACGCTGTTGCAGAAGTGCAGCAGGTGCTCTGAGGGATTTGAAGGACGTCAAGGATGAAAAACGAGAAATCAATGCTGAACGGGATTCTCTTTATACGTTAAATAGAAATTCCTTGATCTGGTACAGTCCTCAACTATTTTCATTTTTTACCACAACCGAGTAAATATACTTCTCGACACGTTATGAAAACTATATTAGTAGCTGTGATTAGAAACATCTACCGGTGTTATTATTTATTTTATTTTTTTTTTCTATCACACTTACCGGTACTTTATTTTTTTTTCCCACTATTGCGACATTTTCACGTGTTTTCGCGACAATGAATTGACGCTGAGGCTTATTTCACTGAATAAGTGTAATAAATCTGATGTTGCAATTACTAGAAGATATAGCAACGACAGCTGTTATCATACTAAATAGTTACTTGCACCATATTGTTTTTTAATTATTCCAAAGATATTTAATCCATTGTCAGTGCCCATTTTACTACACTGAGTGAAATTTTTTATTCCGGTTACCGCTCAGTCCTTAACTATTTTCAATTTTTACCACAATCGAAAAACATCGTTCTAGGTAGAAAATGAAAATTAGTTTTCTAGCTGTTACCAAAAAGTCTAGTATCCGTTACTATTCTTTCTTATTACGATCGCTGTTACTATATTTTCTTGCAACTGTTGCGAATATTTAATGCCTGCGCAACGATAAATCGACGTTAAAGCCTTGTTTAAGGGGGCTTTCCAGTGTGACAGCCCGAAAAATCGCTGTTTTTCGCGATTTTTTTTTTTAAAGAAAAAATAATCTAATCGGTCTGGTTTTTTTTTTGTATATTAATTGGGTATTGAAGAATACAAAACAATTTTTTAAAGATCGATTTATTTATTAATTAGTATCTATAAAAATGATGAAACAATTGTTGCAGAAAATGCACTTGGATGTGGTGGCCACATTGGGGGTCACAATTTTGATCTGAGACAAAAAACACAAAAAGATTATTGATCGGTATATAATTGGCTTTCGTGCTATGGAAGCTTTTTTCTTTTTTTTTTTTTTTGCAAAAATGGCGCCGGTTTGAACAAAAAGTATCGATTTTAGCATTTTTTTTTGGCAGTTTTTTTTACAAAAAAATAGGAAGATGTCAAAAAAAAAAAAAAAGCTTCCATAGCACGATAAACAATGACGTTAAGAATATTGTGTAAAAAATTCAACTCGATAGCTTTAAAACTCTGCCCTCCAAGTTGGCCACCGTTTTGAAAAATGCTGTTTCGAGAAAAACGCGTTCAAAGTTTCAAGTGAGGAAATTTTAGGTAAATCGTTTACTTACGGTCAATCAGCGATGCCAGGTCCATACAATATCCCTTCTGCTTCTTCGAAAAGATCGTGCTCAATGGATTGTTCAATCCGACGAGCTGTCCTCGCCTCTTTGCTATCCAGGGACGCCCGGCGGTTTGCTTGGGTGATGCGCGCATTCTTGTATTTAGCGGCGAAATCTGCGGCGCTCGGCCCTATCGTGCATCCCATCGTCTCCAAAATTTTTAAAATTGGGTCGTAACCTTCATTGAAGGTGCACACAGCACACTGCGCAGCGATTTCTACTATCTGCTTGCCGCAGAATACGTGCTTTGGGGCTAGTTGCCACACACAGTGATTGAAGCTCTCGTTATTATTTTGAGTGTTCGCGCCCGTACATCGTTCTAAGAGATCCTCCGTTGTTAGATCATCGTAAATCGGTTTTAAAACTTGTTGTACGTCTTCGTCGAGTGCTGGTGGATGGGTGTACTCCTCTCCTGTGGCCTCGGCCTTGCGCCATTCGCACCACGAATCTTCTCCCGGAGGGCAATACTCATGCTGAGGATTTTCATCAGTTGAGCTTTTGTGATGAAATGTAGCCCATATGGCTTTCCTCATATTTTCCACGGAATTGGAATTTCGACGAACTGCCAAGCCATAATATTCCGAGAGATTTGTCAATAATTTTAACGTCAATTGCGCTCTTTTCGGTTCAACAGCAGTGTTTTTTGTTTGATTTTTTTTAGTTTTCGGAGAACTCGAACGAGATCCTTTTTTTTTCGGTTCACTCTCCATTGCCTTGTCTTCGATTTGATTTTTGGCCTTTTTTAGTTGAACTAACCTTTTTCTTGCTTCGTTTCCCCTTTTATATACTCGCTTTTTCACGTGCAAAACGCATTCCTTTTTTTTTACCGTCAAATCGTCACCGTACGGCTTGGCTTCTAATAACATCTTGAATGTTTTTGTATCGCCGTCTCCTATATAGAAACCGTATTTCGCGTTGTGCAATTCTTCTGATCTCTTGAATACTTCGATTATACCGTCGACTTCCATTTTTCCCGCGCTGCCTTCGTGATTGACGTTGCATTCGGATTCATGCGTCTCAGACCACGCCTCGTACTCGGTTGTTCCCTCTTGTCCTTTCCAGAATACACAAGCCTTGCAGAAGCTTGATTTGACAGCAACATCCAAAACTTTGTTGGTATATTTTCCAATCACGGACACGATACCCATGCGCGACGTGAAACCGCGTTTCGACCACGATCCATCACCGGACACCGTCAGAATATCGCCCCGATTTTCTGCTTCCAAAGTTTTTTCCTTCTCTTCGGTACCTGCTTTTTTCACGACGGCCTCGTATATTGATTTCGCTGCAATCTGCAGGATTTTTACGATTCCATAATAGGTGTTATTATTGAAGTTTGCAGTTAAATCCATCAAGGCGATAAAATTTCTAATGCCATTTATGCCGATGCCGACCAATCGCATGACAAAGCAGAAACGACGATTGATTTCATAAGCATTTTTTATCAAAGGACAAGAATCTATCTCGGCCGGATCTGGACACGAACACTGAACACAAATTTTAAAGCCCAATCCGCGAATCGATTTTTTAAAAAACTTCACGTCGCTATTACACTTTTTGCACTTCAACAGTTCCTGAAGAGCGCCGAAAACCAAAAAGAACTCCAAAATCACGTAGCTAAACGTTTGATCGATTCGGACTTCAAACTCTGGACTCTTTTTCAAGATTTTTGCTGCCGAAGTGCTCGCAAACGTTAGATTCGTTTCGATATCGTGTCGATTTGTTCCCTTGAAACCACCGGATCTTTTTCGTCTATTTCGCGGATGTCCGCTTCTCGAGCCTTTTCTATCCTGCCACGCACATTCCTCTTTCGTACATCTATCCATTTTGAATGTCGAAATCGAACTGAACGACGAGCAGGTAGGACGTACATGAACTTGGCTCGCTAATTATCGAAAATATGAAATCGGACTATTGCATAATTTGCCGTCAATTAGCCGGAAATTAGTCACGCCTTATTATTTTGTCGCACCCAATTAAAAAAAAAAAAGCGGATGGCGTGCTAAATTCTAAAGACATCCGGTTTTGTATTTGAAAATTGAGTGCGACAAAAACAAAAATTCGACGACTAATTTGCGGCTTATTTGCGGCAAATTATCAACCTAATCAGAATCACTCATGGTGCTCGCTGTGCGTTATTTTGGTAGTTGGCGGGCTAAATTCTTGAAAAATCAGAACGCCATCCGCTTTTGTTTTTGAAAATTGAGTGCGACAAAAACAAAAGTTCGACGACTAATTTGCGGCTTATTTCTGGCAAATTATCAACCAAGTCAGAATTACGAATGATGCTCGCTGTGCGTTATTTTGGTGGATGGCGCGCTAAGTTTTTGAAAAGTTAGCACGCCATCCGTTTTTTTTTTTTCAAAATTGAGTGCGACAAAAAAATAAATTGCGCGACTAATTTACGACTAATTAACGGCAAATTATGCAATAGTCCGAATTCACATTTTCGACAATTGGCGAGCCAAGTTCATGTACGTGCAGGTAGGAACGAGACAATAGAAATAACAGTCGCACGGGCAGACGGCCGACGCGGCAGCTGTAGCGCTCCGTTGCCTTCTACCAAGAAATGCTGTACAGTAACCGAAATAATCTGAATTTCGGCATGAAAATTTCAGGGAATATTCGGAAGAGTGTATACTATTCGATAAAGCAAAAAAAAAAAAATCGATTTTTTGAAAATTTCACACTGGAAAGCTCCCTTAACTAAAAAAGTTGAGTAAAGCTCAGAAACTGATTTTGCGTTTCAATAACCAAAAAGGGATCGACGATGGCGTAAAATGGTTAGGCGTAGCTCGTTTTTTTTAAATCCAACAATATTCAAACAGTTTTTTTAACGACACCTGTTTTACTAAATTTTTTTAATTACTCTAACAAATTAAATTTTTCTCAGTGTAGAATATTCTAATCCCTAGGTATACGATAAATTACATTTTCTCTGGAATCGTAAGAATTATCCAATTTCCAAAACAAAGAAATTCGATTTTTATTTTAGCATCTTATCAATTAATTTCTGTCAAATTGATGTTTGTCTTCTTCCGTTGACCAAATATCCAATTGCAATGGCGTTATTTTTTCGTGACTGCTTTGTCACTTTTGTTCACACTCGTCGTTATTAGGTAACATCGCAGATTTATAAATAGTCATCAGCTGCAAGCAGTAGATGAACAAGAGCCTCATTCACCTTGTGCATTTTCCTACTAATTCACCTTCCGGTCTGTCTGGATGCCTCGTGCCGATTAAGCTGCGGGGAAAAAGCGAGCCGAAAACAAAAAGGGAAAATTAAAATGCAGGACGATTTGTTCACTTGGAGGCGATTTATGTAACGCATGGCGGCGTAATTATTATACGAGTGGGGATAATTGTATTGAATTTAAACCGGACCGTATTTTCGAGAATGTAAAGGAAAAAAAAACAAAAACCTTTTGTAAAAACATTTCGGATATAATAGCCACTTGTCAAAAATGATGCATTATATACCGCTCGCTGACTACCTTTCGTCCAGAATCACAATCACTTGCCGCTCCTATGACCCTCTCGACTATGTGCGCAGCGATGCATCGCTGAAAAAGGATATCGCGTAACGAATCTGCACATGTGCACTATACGCTTCGGAGAAAATTATTTCTACAGAATTTAACGCGTATTTCTAAACTCCTTGAACAATATTCAGTCACATTTGGTAGAAATTCTCTTCAAAAAGGTCTTGAGTAAATTTCATTCCACTAAAGTTGAGTTCATTCTCACGATATTGGTTTTTATCAACCAAGCATTGTTCTCAGTCCCGTTAAAAATCCATCGATATTATCGAGTAGGTCGAAATACCGTCGATTATAAGAAACCGAGTTGGGTTATATGCAAAAGAATAGATTAATTTCAACGAACACGAACGCTAAAGCCGCGCCCAAACCTGATAATTGAGGAATAAACGTCGTCGTAGAAAAAGATTCCCACAATAAACTGCATGTACTTTATGAGAGATTATAATTAAAAAAAAAATAATAAAAAATAGGCAGGTATTATGGCACCTACCATGAGCACATTATACACGAATACGAGAACGTGACCGGCTGTAAGAACACGCGTCAAAGGTGTTAGTGTGACTGTGTAAGGCACACACGACGATTTCAGTACGGTCTCGCCTTGCTGGCCCTGGAGGACCTTGAGTCGTCGTAACAATGCTCTTACGTGCATTACGCCGCGGTTTTGCGTAACGATATACTAACTAGACTCGAAAGACATACATCGGAAACATCCAGATGCGAAAGATTTTTCTCTTAACGATTTTCTCGGATCCCTGAAGCGAAGCGCATTTTTCCTTCATCGAATCCAGGCGGGAAGTCGATTGGGAACCATAGAAAAAAATTGGGCTAAACTTGGTTGAAATAGAGGAGTTTCAACTAGTCTCGTTTTTAAAGCTTCGCGCGTTGTACATGCGAGTAAAGTTTTTCCGAGGTCCTGCAGGAGACGGCGAAGACAATGCCAATCTCGTTTTCTCTAGACAAATTGGGAGACTCCAATCTCACGCTTGGCGCGTTGATTTGATAGCGAGTTCAAGAGCGCGTGCGATAAATAAAACGAGGTGCAAGAAGTACCGTCGTCTATTTCTACCGTATACGTGTATAATACGAGTGGTATGTCTTAGATGTTTGTAATATATTTTAGGACTGCGTAGATAGGCTGAAACCCGAGTCATTAATTAGGCGAACGCGTGTCGGAGGCATATTCACAGATATTAACAAAGCAAGGCTTATTTTGTGAAAATTTTTGTTAAAGAAAGACCGGCCTTGTTCGTTGCCCCCTTTACGCGTCACGGGCCAAATCCTGCTACGTGACTCCGCAGAGTACAAACATCGGAGTTTCATTCTATGCTCGAATCGCGTTGCAACAAAACAAGAAATAATTTATAATTTCGCGAATAAGGATATAAAACTCCTACCGCGTGATGCTTAATTAGATATTTCATTTCGTATGTATAATAAGCCGCCCACGGAAAGTACCTCGTTAATTTTTCTTTGAATATCGCGAACTTTTGTTTATGTTTATTTATTTTGTTTCAGTTTATTATACCTGCTCGATTTATCGTGGGAACGGCTTTTGCGCGTTTATTAATGGCGATGCAATATAATTGAAGCCTATTGAATAGATGCAGCGTAGTAATACGGCGAAAAGATGACGATTATTATGCGGCTGTTGATCATGGCCGTGATCGAGATCTTATTGCCGCTACCCGATGATCACACGGATCGATCTTGCAACCGTGATCCTGCTATTCAAATTCATTACCATAAGAAAATCGAGGAAACAATCCGCACTCGCCTGTTCGTTCGTTCATGTGACGTTGTTGTAAATCTTCCACCTCGGGAATTATCCTCGTCAATTTCTCGGCTCGAAGGAGCCTCGCCTTTAATCAAGTCTGTTACGTACGTTACGTCTATAGAAATTGCGTTTTATGTACCAACGCAGTAAATCGTACCTCGCACTTTACAGGATTTAAAATAAGAGAGACGATTATTCGTCACTGGTATTATCAAATTCCCTCGTTTCAACCAATAAGCGATATCAAATTACGCCACAAAAATGCGATGATCAATTAAATAAATTTTTCTCACACCCTCTAACTTGGCTTTAAATCCCCAGATTCACCCAACAATGCTTGCGAGATTTTCGAGATCTGATCGACGTCATCGACTTTTGAAGGCTGTATATCTGCCTGAACGACATGTCACACTGGATGATCTCGGTGATCCGTGCGATTGCGATCTCCTCCGTTCTTCAAACTTCATTGGGTTTTCGAAAGCACAGATGTCACAACTCCAAAGGGTCGTGTTCTTACACCTCTGGTACAGAAGAGCGCAGAATACGCAGGAGCGAGTCGGTTTCAAAGGACATGGAACAGTTGGCGAAGGGTCCTGTAACTCCAGACGTGGTAAGAACCAATGTGGAACCTAAAAGCAGGCTATGGACACTCTACCATTTCACGGATGAATTATTCATCGAGCTTGGACCAAACTGAAGCCAATATAATAATGATTTCCACTAAAGTGATGTTATAGAATATTTTATATTATCACTGAAGTAGCTGGTAACTCAGTTTTCGTGGCGACCTCTGGTGATTGATAACAATTTTACCCAAGCCCCTCTTAACCATTTCATGAATTACTTTTATATTGTAATTTTTAGCTGTTGGTATAGCGGTGATGCACGTACAAATTTTTTGATTCGTGTTATTCAATCCGTGAGTAATTTCATCTTGAAAGTTGGCACCGGAAGGCATCACTTGAAATCAAGAATGCAAGGGAAAAAATGTGTTCTGCACTTTTGTTCCATTCTTGTGGTATCGCTTTGGTCCAAACCTTTTGAATAACGTGTGAAGGGGAGTAGTAAGTGCCCGTACCCTGCCCAAAAGTAAACAGACATCGAGATAAGTTATGGGTGAATTCAGTTTCTAGAACTGATGAACAACCTGAGTGCTGTCGAGTATCACAGGAACGCTGTGGCGCAGTGGGAATTCGAAAGCAACATCACTGAGACGACGAGGACCAAGGCGGTGAGCCCTTACTGCAAATTTCAACCACAGTTTTAGAGCTTCGCAATAATTTTTTCAGCTCAAGTCATCCGCCCGACTGGCCAAGTTTCAAAAAATCGTTTGGAAAGCTGCTGCGAAATACGATTGGCGGAATTTTAACGGCACGTCAGGGATGAAAAGACAGCTTCAAATGATCTCAGTGCTTGGAAGCGCCGTTTTATCCGACGACAAGTTCAAGCAGGTAAATAGGCAGCGTGCGGGTGAGAGTGGGCCGCCAGTTCGTCAGATCCTGTCACAAAAATTTCCGAATCGGTATTCAGCTGGACGAGGTGATAAATAAAATGGAATCAATCTACAGCACCGCGACGATAGAACCTTACGTGAAAATGGACGATTCTTCGAAGTCGAAAAGGCTGCGAAGAAGTGGAAAACGGAGATTGCGACTAGAGCCAGGTGAGTTGAGCTTTTTTACTATAAGCAGAAGATTGATCGACTAATTAATCTCAGACCTGGTGAAAATTATGGCGGAAAGTAAGGACGTCGATGAGCTTGCGTACGTTTGGAAAGCCTGGCGGGATGCGACGGGTAAAAGGATGAGGAACGACTACATCGTCTACGTTGGACTGATGAAAGAAATCGCCAAGTTGAACAGTACGAGTTCGCTGAGGCGTTGGCAGCTTCTCGTTATCCAGTCGCTTCAATGGAAGCGTGTTAATTGATTGAAGGAGGTACCTCGGTAGATTCAAGTAATCTTGTTGCAGATTTTTCATCCGTTACTCGGTACTGGACCTATCCCTACGAGGATCCCAATTTTGAAAAGACGATATTCGACATCTGGCAAGAGGTGAAACCTTTTTATCTACAACTTCACGCCCACGTCAGAAACCGACTTAGGGCCAAGTACGGAACTGAGGTTATTCCTGAGAGCGGGTACATCCCAGCTCATGTCTTTGGTTAGTCGAATTCCAAAGTTAACGAATTTTTTGTGACATGCGCTGATGTGAAAATCGAATAGAGCACATTTTGCGATCCCCTTTTTACCAGAGAAATGTATTTTGTACAGTTTTCATTCTTTTGAAAGCCTTTCCAAAACCTTGTTTCAAGTCACAAAGTTAATGTCGAAGTCGATTTGAGCAGATTTGTTTTTTTTTCTAACACAGCTTCGATCAATTGCAATCCTATAACGTATGTGATTTATTCAGGCGATATGTGGACCCAGTCTTGGATTCATTTGAACAAAGAAACGATGCCGTATCCTGATCACGCTATTCCGGACATGACGAACAGGCTGAAGCTCAACGTATGATCGTAAATCACAAATGACATTATCAAATTTACGAGTGTCTCTTCCTTCTCCTTGCAGAACTTCACAAAGATGGAGTTCTTCAAGCTGTCCGAGGACTTTTTCCGGTCCCTGGGTTTCCCAAAACTGCCAGAAACGTTCTGGCAGAATTCAATCATCGAACGTCCAGCCAACAACAAGACTGAACTGGTTTGTCACGGGTCAGCATGGGACATGTACGACGGAAGGGATTTCAGGTAAGGAAACACGAGATTCATAGGATTCAGAGTATCGCACTCGAGTCTCTGAACCACTTGGAACCCTGATCCAGGATCAAGATGTGCACCGAAGTAACCTACGATGATCTGGTGATCGTTCATCACGAGATGGGTCACGTTCAGTACTACATCCAGTACAGAGACCAGCCGATCGTTTTCAGAGAAGGAGCCAATCCTGGTGAAGCTTTTTCCGGTCACCGCTGCAACATGATGAATAACGCTGCAGCTTGAAAATTTTACCATTTACCACTTTTCGCAGGGTTTCACGAGGCGATCGGTGACACAATAGCGCTGTCGGTTTCCTCCTTGCCTCACGCCTGCGGCCTGGGCCTCGTTGACAACGCTGACTATCAGCCCATGACGGACATAAACTATTTGTACTTGATTGCGCTTCAGAAGATCGCTTTCCTCCCATTTGCCTACTGCGTCGACAAGTGGCGTTGGACCGTTTTCACCGATGAAGTTACGCCCGAGATATACAACAGCCTTTGGTGGAAGTTCAGGCACGTTTTATCGTCAGGAAATAAGTACCAAACCACTTTTCTCAAAAGTGTCTTCAATTTGGGATCTTGAATAGCTTCGTCTTTCTTCTTGTCGCTCCCAATTCCCATTTCATTCGGTTTCCCGTCCTTCCGAATTTTCAGGGCTGAAATCCAGGGCATCGAGCCTCCCATCAATCGTGACGAGACCGACTTCGACCCTGGAGCTAAGTATCACGTGGCTGCCAACGTGCCGTACATAAGGTGGATCTGCGGATGATGTTCATCAGCTAATGAAAGAGGAACTTGCATTAAAAAATGTGAAACTGCTTCCAGGTACTTCGTCAGTTTCATCATTCAGTTCCAGTTCCATGAGGCACTGTGCCTCAACGCTGGTCAGTACGACCCAAACGATCCGAGCAGGCCTCTTCATCGATGCGATATTTACGGCAGCAGGGAAGCAGGGATAGCGATGCGGTCAGTATAGGGATACAATCGATGAATCTCAGTATCCAGGCGCTCCAATCAAGGGATCCATTAGGATCGACTGCCGTTTAAAGTTGCAGCAGCTCCTGTGCACGGTCCTTCGAAGTTCATTGAATGGACTCAAATTTGTTCTTCAAAAGACGAGTAGATTGTTTCTTGCGCATTGTAATTTTCAGGCAAATGATGAAGCTTGGATCCAGTCTGCCCTGGCAGGATACGATGGAACGTTTCACTGGAAGCCGCGTGATGCGGACCGAGGGAATAACGGCCTACTTTCGCCCTCTATACAACTGGCTTAAACAAGAAAACTCTCGAACCAGAGAACCAGTTGGATTCTGAAGTGAGAGAATGTTCTCTCGCGTTGCTTTATCGACCACCGACAGCTTCGACTCTTGGACGGTAAAGCAGTTTGGATTAAAATATAGTAGCGATTGTTGGTAGCCTGAGTTTGTCGATCACCTGTTGCCACTCACAAATAAAGACAGACTTCTCTCTGATGATCAAGAACATAACAACGCCTGGCGCTTGCGAGAGAGAAACAATAAAAACTACGAGAATATTTCACTTGGTACTCAAAGTCTTAAATTTGATGACATAACCGGGTATGGTGATTTTTTTTTTTTTTTCGTCTATAAAAATTGGAAAGATTGACAATTTTGAATATTATTTACACTCACATCGTCGCATCCCTGATCCCGAGGTGATTTTAATACCGTTCCAATTGCTAATTGCGATAAGAGATTTTGTCAGAGGTAACAGACGCGATCCGTGTGTTGCTTCACAGTCCCTTCTGAGAGGAAAAAAAAATTTACACTCGAGGTTGAAGCCTACGTGACTGAGCACACCTGATCTCAGGCCTTTAGTCGAAACAGAAGTGTTTCAACCTTCCACAATGGATAGTGTGACACGTTTGTAATTCGAAATAGCCGACTTCTCCATAAGCGTTCCGCGTACCCGATGGACCATGAGGTCCTAAATTGGGCCGGTTGTTTAATCAATTTCCAGCACGCTAGATCCGCTAAATTACGACTGTTTTCCTCATAAAAATTGGAATGCGTTGCCGAAACCGGTCAAGTGACCGGAGTTAAGTTCGCCCCAGTTCATCGCGTCGTTTTCGTTATATTATTTATATCAATTCGTCATTCCTACGCTTCGCAACTTCTCTACGTGCATGGATACCTGATCACCCATTTTTTTTTTTTTTTTTTTTTTGCGAAAGGCGCGAAGAACCGACGTGGTCTAAGGTTCAATCCCGCTCAAGTTCACCAACTATCGAGTCTACTTCCGTGGAAAAAACTTCTCGTTCACGAGTCCGAGAGGCGTGTTGTACGTTGTATTACATACTCGGATCCAAGGATAGACCGGTTAGACTAAACGCGGCTACCTTGCGAGGGTAAAAGTGCTCACCCAGGTTCAAGATACCAACGGACAATCTGTCTAATCGCTAACAGCCATCGCCTTGAGAGTCGTATCTTTTTTCAGAAGCTTGAATCGACGTTTTGGAGAACGCATGGCTAACTAGAAACCGACGAACATGTGGGTTGAGAAATTTGTAGGCACGTTACATGCACACGCGTAATAATTTCAGCAGCAAGAAGCCGGGTTGCATCACTGAGAAATCGGTTAGGCTGGCTGTGGCAGATCAAGCTCGGTGTTAATAATAAACTGTCCGTAAATTCACTCACATTATACCGTTAATACGCTGCAACTCGCCTGTTTAATTGCATCTTACGACGTCGATGGTTCATTTATATAACCCGCACCTCTCCAAGCCGCGATAATAAAACAGAAACTAACTCCGATGCACCAGAAGAAAAACCCGCGATCGTTCATCTCCGAACGATTATCATAGCTCACGGATGAAATCAAATGGATTCGAGACCACCGATGATGGAATAATTAACCGCCTTAAAGTAACCTCGTTTTTTTTTTTTTTTTTTTCACTTGCCTGGTGGATTGGTCGATGACCTGGAATCATCGACCTCAAGGTGACTCGGTCGAATATCAGAACAGCGGGGTGTAGCCGAGATAATTTCGACCGGATGACGTGAATCGGTCCGGCTTCAGGGTCCGCATTAATATCGTTAATTTCTGCCGGATTATATACCAATCTGATTAATCACCCACGATCGGTTAGCGCGAAATTCAAAACACGTAACCCGATTAAAGCCCTCCGGTAATTATTTAAACCAGCGATAATGCGAGGGTGATGACCGGCCCTGAGACAGAACACCGTCTGAAAACTGGTCCAACACAAGGTTGCGACAATGCAATGGTTAGGTTGGACTGTGTGTCCGGTTCCTTTCGTTCTTTCGACATCCGGCTTTGACTCGCGTAAGGATACGCGGGTATATGGTGATGTTAATTTATTCCACAAGGAAGTCGAGCATCAGAATAATACCATGCCTGTGTCTAAATTTGTTTCTGCAATGGGAATGTATCCTGTACGAGTAATAACAATCAAACCGACCAACATCGTTCACGATATGTAATTATTATTCGGCTAAATAATCGATTAAGTTACTCTCCGGATACGTACGTGTTGATAAACAGCAATTAACAGACATGAATAATTGTCGGGTCGTTATTATTCATCACTAATCGGTCGAAGGTGATCCTGATTGTTGTTATATCGATCAACCGAAAGAATGAACAAATTGATTACTCGTTTGATTGTCATATCGTAACACTTTATACTGTGACCAACAATTTATCCGTTCACCTAACACGTCGCGGTAATAAATTTTTATCCCCAATGATAACAATTCAAACACCCAGTCTATCTTACGGTGGTTCTGCGAACATGCGAGCCTGCGGGACTTTATTCTACCGATTAATTATCATTCATCTCGTTTGTAGTTTAACCGGTTGTCGGACAATGGTGAAGCGCTGTTTGTGTAAAAACGAAAAAAAAAAAAAAATTGTTCACACAACTGCAGGTACAATACTGCATTATATTCTAACTAAGCGTGTTGTTACCGCCTTTGTCCGTACATTTACAGCTGTTAACTGCAGGCTCACGTGCTTGCCAACTACCGTTGGATACTTGTAGTATTATTTGCTCCTTAAACAGGATGTGGAGTGCCGAGCGTGTGTGAGGTACCTTTTTATCCTCCTCCTACATGCGGGAATTTTTAACATACTTTGGTTTGTTTTTCGGAGTTTTTCGCGACGCAGGTTTACTTTTTTCCTATAAAATGGGAGAAAATTATTACAGGTATATACCATGCATGTATATATAATATAAAGCTTCGAATCGGCCGGGTAACGCGAAATCGATGTTTAATTATTCTACTTCACTGTTGCGGCACGAACGATTACAGTCAACGATACGTTATGTCATTCTAACATAATACTTCACGTAGAAATATGTATATTTGTATGTACACACAGGGTTGGGACTTAGCCAGCTGAGTACTAACTCCGGGCTTTCTATGCTCCGATTCACGCCGCACGACTAGTTATAGGTTTGAGGCTATTCAGGTATTCCAGTCTCCGACTACCTGTTGGGGTTACATCGATAGAAACTCATTAAAAATTTACTCACAGCTGGCAAATCGCTGCTGCCATTGTGAGACAATAGATTCTTTCTAATTTTAATTCGATACTTTTCACCGCGTTTCTATTCCGTCGATGATCGTTTCGAAACGCGCCTGACGGTGAAAATTCGAACGCACTGTAACCGGTTGCTGCGCAATTTTTTCGCTTCTTTTTTTTCTTTTTTAAACAAACTCGAGCCGTGTTTGAACAATCCTTGGAAACCCTCGCCAGTTAACCACTCCAGACACTTTGAATATTGAGCAAGAAAGCGATCCTGGAATATTAAAATTCGTAGAAACACTTATCGCGTCCGATATTAGATGAACGTAGAAAAATATTAGACGTAATGTTGAAGACAAGTAGGTAACGCTTCTTTTTTTATTCCTTTCTCTTTTCTTATTTTGCATTCTCCCGTTTTAACGACACAACTTTGCGAACGGAAATGCATTTCGCAATTACAGAGAACGCGCTGTTTTAGATTCTATTCAATAACGACAAACGTGAAAATCGTTATCGCAGCCATGACGTGGTGACGATAAATCAAACACGTGTATGTACAGGGCCAGTTTTATGCCACGTCGTTAAATCCTTCCTGCAGCATGGTGTGCAAAGGCAGAAACTAATTGAGCTATAAGTTGTCACGCACGAATTGTGTGCGGTTTCATTTAATTTCGCAAGTTTCCGAAGCGCGAACACAATGAGAGAAGAGGAGCGAGATGAAAGAGGCTGCGGGTCAAAAACGCAGTAGTGGGAAGTTGGTTCAAATAATACGAAATTTACATTAAATTTTCGCCATACAGCGAGTGGTTGGCACAGAGGATGAAAGGATGAAAAAAGTTTGATTAGAATATCGAAAGTGCAGCGCTCTTGGTGACAGGTTAAAAAAAAAAAAACAAAAACAATCAACAACGAATATTATTAATAAAAGAAGGAAAAAATGAAAGAAAGCAAATAATAAACAAACAAAACTCGAACTCGTGACTGGAAATGAAAATGAAACTTGTCGCTAAAAAAAAAAAGTGATACGAACAATTTCTCAACGACTCACTCACGTCTTGCCCACGCGCCAAAGAATTATTATTACACGCTGTACATGATCACACAAGTATTTCTATTTTTATGCAACGGTAATACCTTTATAGTTATATTCGTTTATAGACTACCGGCTTATACCAGCCGACTGTTATTATAATGATCGTTTCTATACTGCAACAGATTGAATTTCTTCGGTTGAAACCTGGAATTGCAATTAATTTTTTGTTTATTTTTTTTTTTTCATACAATTTTCTCAACGTTTCTCGTTACTGTCCAGTGTTTGCGGTAAAAAAAGTTATCAGGGAATGACAAGTGCCCGACAATATCGTAATTTAATTGTTTCGAAGTCCATGAAATCTATACTTGATAAAGTTTGATGAAACTTTCTTCCGAAATTTATGTAGACTAAAATTCGAATGGCATTAGTCTGGATTATTTGCAGCTTTACAAATCGTTTCTGTAATTTCAATACAGTGAGAAAAACTTCGATCAAGATCACCGTTAGTTAGTTAGTTGTAATATTCGTATTAAAATTCTTAAAGAAATTATCGACACCCGGCATCGTTGAAAATAGATCGCGTGAAATTTTTCTGTAAAAACTGTCACCAATTATTACATCACACATCGTGTGCAGGTAATACAGATTGTCGTAAGAGGCAGAATCGGTTGATTTACGAGGCAGGATCTGTGCCCGGTTGTCGCGGTACTAAAATCCCGAAATTGTCTCGATTTCTTCAACGGATACACGTGTGTATATATATATATATATAAGTACACATGCGGCTAACGAATCTAACAGTATACGTATAACGGAGAAAGGAATTGCCACACGAGGTTAGATACGCCTCGAATATTGTAATCAATCAAGTCATTACGTGGCATTGTTTGAAATTCGGGTGTAATTTTCTATTCCCTCGTTAAAAAAAAAAAAGAAGCAACAGAGAGAAAATCAGAAAAACTCAGATTGATGACTATTTGAGAAAAATTATGATTTTTAGAGAAGTTAGACGGAATTGGTAAATGAATACATAGTGCAAATAAAAAAAAAAAATCGTTTTTTAAGTGTAAATATTGAGAAATTGAATTTTTTTTCCTCTAAAACGATTTCGAGTTTACAGAGATCGGATTCGTAATCTCGTCCGAAGGCCAAGGATCGACAGACTGTGCACAGCGATCGGCTATCGATCGTACGTGTCCGGCGTTCAGTCTGAATGGAGAATCCGAGCTGTCGAGTTGGCCAAGTCACCTCGTATAATCGGAAAGAGACTAGAAAGGCTAAGTGCAAGGCTGCTGATCTCGATTAGCAGAGACCAGCGACCAAAATCACCGTCTAAAACTGGGCCCAACAGCAACACAGTTCCGAATTTCAATTAGAAGCGAGACGCGACGGCGCGATCGGATCGAATCGATCGATATTAATTGCTGCGTTTCACCTTCTGCAAAATCCTCGATCAGGTGTACTATACCTAGAACGCGATACGCGTGATCCGATCTCGGCCTTCGTTGATCGCTCATTAAACCTGGATCGGACTAATTGGCCGATCGAGTAAATTGTCTCCGCGACTCGCTCACCCGGTACAAACAATTCATTATACAAAATCCGCTCCTCAAAAGTATCGTCCGTCAAGGATCTACCCTAGATCGTTTACCGATTTTTCCCAACACCAAGGAAATTCGAAACTTTTCCGTTATGCCGGAGTGCCGATCTTGCCAGCTGATCGATCAGGTAGATCAATGCAAAAATATGGACAAAAAAAAATCGGCAATTGCAGATCGAATAATGCAGCAAATCGGCGTAATTACGTCCGTGATCAAGAGCGTGAAAACCTTCCAGCAGCTGCATTGGTCAGCCCTTGATATGACGGAATGCGTTGAACGATTTATGGAAATCGTTTGATAATTTTCAACGTACATAGTTGCGTGTGTCTCTAAAGTGCGTGCAACTGGGTACGTAATTACTTTTCTACGGCTCGAGGAAGAGGAAATTGTTTTTCTGGAACAGCTGATCGATCCGTTAATGGGCTTATTAGCGTTTTACACGTCGTAAATGTTGCGGCAACTTTTTACCCGGCACCTTGGAGCGACGTTAAGTATGAAAGGCCACGGATATAATAAATGCATTACGCCAAACGCGTAGGTGTATCCTAGCTCTTCCATTTGTATCCGTTTCCCGTTTTATTTTTTTTTTTTTTTATTCTTTTTTTTTCTCCTCTACATAAATATCACACCTATTTAAAAGAATAAATTTACAGAACGAAGGACCTTACGATCGGTGATTCCGTGTGAAAAACGTTCTAATTAACTTGCCGATAATTCATACGTATGCAAATGTAACGCTAATGTCCCACATCTTGGCCTTCGTTGTTCATATTCTCCGCGAGTTACTCGGATTCCGGAAGCTGGTATTCCGCGTGTCTCATAAAATACAAAAATTTCTGTATAATCTAAACGTCAATCAACGTCGTAACAATATACAGTAGTTACGCCTATACTTTAACTCGGCAGGGGGGAGGAATTAAACACCCGGGTACGAATGCGTCGCACGGTACGGAATACACGTCACAACCGGAAACCGTCGGTTCTCCAACTTCCGACCGACGACAAAAGATTGAGTACACGGACTTTGCCGAGTTACAAAGTAGGCAATGATCACGTAATACCGACCGATGGTAATTGCCAACGAGATTAACTCTTGCGACGGAATTTCATGGGAGAAAATTGTAGTGGGAATTGATTATCCAGACGCGATTACAGCCGTCTCAGGCATTGTCTTGTCGAATCGGACGGATTCCGGCAATCGATAGATCGTTACGATTACGAAGCGTAATATAACGAAAAATTGCAGTATAGACGATTACCGATATCTTTGCCATTGCCACTGACTCACTCCGGCTGTTGCAGGCTTCTAACTGGTTCAAGATCAGTGGGTGAGTTTATTGGACTCGTTTCGTTATCGATGTATTACATTTTACACGCACAGACGCACGGAGACAAGGAGCTCCGGCGATTCTTTCGTCACCTGGTGTGATCGGCGTCAAGGAAAGAGTCAATTTAGAGGCAATAAAAACGGCAGAGAAACCATCGAAATCAGGGTCCGAGTACGATTAATTTTTTTCTACCTCAGGACTGGAAGTTGAGAACACTTTTAGCTGGCGCGATTTAAACAGATGCGAGAAGAAGAAATCGGCTGACTAGTTATTCAAATTCTGTCATAATACATATTATACATGAATCATTAGATAATTAATTGAACGAGCCAAGAGGCCGGAGGTATTTAGGTATAGCCAGCTGTTCGCTGATTATCGAATCCTGCCTGTTAATTAGTAACGATTTTCGACGGCGTTTAAGCCTCTCGATCATAATTTCATCGCCCGGTTAAATTCTTGCGTCAATGTTCAATCATCTTTGCGTATTTTACTTACGTTTCGTTAGGATCGCACGAGACTACGCAGGTAAAATTTTGTCGAGTCGGCTCGAGAGCTGCGTGAAGGTGATTGATATTCGGGATTTATAGCTCTATTAACACTCTCGACTTTTGTGCAACACAAGCAAACAGGCAGTTTCGAGTGTCAGTGATAGCGGAGACCGCGTGATGCTTGAGATCTCGAGTGAGAGACTCGGAGCGTTTGAATCCTTGACGAGTAACGCGAAATAAGAAAACGAAAAAATAAATAAATAAATAAATGAGGAACGAGGTGTGGGAGAAAAGAAGCGTTTTTTTCACCAATATTGGGAAACCGATCGCGGACAGGTATATTATAATAATAACCAATAAGATTTGTACAAATATTGCACAAGGATTAATGAAAATCGTCGTTAATTATCGGGCTAAGGCTAAGTGTATTTCTTGTTTTTTTTTTTTTGCTTTTTCTTATCTTTTATTTCTTCCCGCGATTCATTCGCGTTGAAATAATTTTCGCCTGGTGATTTTAAAAACGTTTCATTGTCTCTCGGTAATTCACTCCGAACACTTTCCATGGACATATCGTGCAGTAAGGCAAACCCTGAGCGATTTGGATGGTAAAAAATCGCGAAAGGATAATAACACGAAGCGAACCTTGCTGATGGCGATCCTTATCATCGTGCAAAAAATCCTTCAGTCAAGGATTCGGCGATAAAATCGCGTCTATTGTAGCTACGGAAGTGATGCAGAAACAGTTTTGTTCCTTACATTTGTTCGGTGAAATTAATCGCGACTATTGGAGAAGAGAATAATAAAATAAAAAAACCAAAAAAAAAAAAAAGAAAAGAAAAACCGATCATGTCGACATCGATCGCTTCCGTACTATTCGCCAAAATTCTAAATTATGCTCTACGAGTGACGCAACTGATCGATAATATTTTCAACTCGTTAATCGATTGATTATTGATTAATGTTTTTTTGTTTTTTTTTTCTTATTATTATTTATACGATTAATGTTGTACTACACGCATTATCGACGAAATGTGACGATGACGCCCCGATAAGCTACCGTTTTACATGGTAAATCGGTGGGCGAAGCCTAAGTCGAGGCCAAGGCCTGTCTGTACGTGTATAAAAAAAATGTGTCATTATGGGTGTATTTTCTTTCACGTTACAATAACATTCGAAAATTTTGCGCAATTTCAGATTTTATCCAAATATATAATATGTACATATATGGCGAGGACGATCGCTGTTCGAGATTGTAACGTCGATTGATTGACTTTTTTTAGTTTTATTTTTTTTTTTATTTTTCTCACTTCTGTGCAGCAGACTTTTCGTATCGCGAATCTTAAACGATTTCGTATTTATTTCGTACCTCGCTGCCGTTGCTTTTGCTGTTCCACGAAACGCGTTCGTTGTCAAAATATGCAATGAAAAGAGTCGACCTTCCTCGTTATTGAAAATAAACGAGGAGTGGCTTGCGACTCGATGATGCGTTATACCTGTACCGTAATAATTCAATTTATTATATTATAGTTTACGTAAAAAAAAAAAAAAAATTGTAATGCATTGAGCGAAAAAATAAATATATGAATAAAAAAAAAAGAAAAAAAAAACGCAAGTCTAGACGTTGAGTTTTTCGTTCTTGAGGCCGGACTATTTTTATTTTAACTCTGTCAACGCGTCGTTGTGTTTTTTTCTTTCTTGACATTCATCTTCTTCTTCTTCTTCTCTCTGGTGAATGCGGTTTCCGCATTCCTTGCGGATACTTACGAAATGTGTAATTTAAAAATCGTGAGATTTTATGGATTTTGCCGTGTAATATTTTCAAGGATCATTCAAGGCAGCCTGCGGTATAAGCTATGCTGCCAGCTATCATCGTCGTAAAGATGTTTAGATTGTTTCTATCGTACAGGAGTAATCGGTTTTAATTTGTAATTGCCCCGGCATTGACCATAACCAGGTCCGGATTCCACCTGAAAATTAGATGCAATTACCATTACATTACATTATATTACGTTGATACTCCATCGCATGGATTCAAGTGAAACGAACGCGCGTATAATGCTTGCGTTTAACTTTATAATACCTTGTGGGAAGTGACGCGGTACGATTGCATAATTTCCTTATATCTGGCCCTTTTTTACACGTCGCAAGTACGCCATCCGAGATTCGTAATTAACTTCAGAGACACACACCGACGTACAGAAATTGTATTTTTAGATTTTATAATCTCTGTACATTTACACTTTGTTACGATTATAAAAATTATTCTTCAAGATCGTTTGTTATTTTCACCGTCGTACGAGTCACGGTGTATTTTTATTCATATCGGCGCTGATGAGATGATGTTCTTGTCGTGGAAAAGAAACGGCCAAGCGAAGAAAATGATTATGAAAAAGTAAAGAAAATAATATTTTATCTACGTGATCGTCTGAGATTCCGAGATTTAATTAACTTGTGCGGCTGCGTCTATAAAAAGACCACCCCGCGGTACATGAATCAACTCTTTGAGCGATTACTCATCGTGTAAATATTTTATAGATTAATTAATTTTTCAACGTATCAGCGAAAGGGGAAAAAAAAGAACAACAATAATTCACAACCTGAAAGAAGCTTTAACATTTATTTATCCGTAAAAGAAATCACTGCTATTTTTTTAATGCTTACACGATTTACTTCGATTTTACCAGATTCCAATTTCGTTGACGAGCTTCTTCTCAAACTATTCGTATATAATATTCTGTTGAATTTGCGAAATGGTTTGAAAAACAAAAAATTCTAAGCTTCTGTTCGTTTTTTTTTTGCGGAAAAGACGAGTTCTTTTGTTTTCCCAGTGAGTAGGTGGCTCAAAAAAATTTAATCATTTAGAAATCCAAACGAAATTAGTCATTGATAGCTAACCTGATCTGCAAGCTTTAATATTTCACATTTTCTTTTTACTCCGTCGAATTTTCCTCAAATATATTTCTCCCCCGTAATTACGATGCTTATTATCCGTTCGAATATTTCGCGAAAGGGTTAAAACTGGATTCATTTGCCAATTTTGGTACCTATAATCAAAAAAATGGGGCATTCTACGGTCTGCGGTAAGACATTGGCACAGCCTGAGTCACATATCAGCAGAGACGGCAAAGTCCGTGGAACCGTATCTGCGTCCACAATAAGTATATACCATAAATAATTCATCCCCGCGATAAAGCGGTACATATAAGTTTATAATTAGTTATCAAGGCTGTAATACAGCGAGGAATATACGCTAAAGAAACACGCTCGAAAGAAACGAATGGCGCTATACCGATGCGAAATCGAAAGTGTCTAAGTAAATAAATTCGTGCGAAATTAACAAATTAGATGCCTGAGTGTAGATAAGTTCGAAGAATATTGCGAAAATAAATTGTTGAATTATTGAGTCAGCTTATCGGGGGAATTGGCCGAAGCGAAAATTGTTAAAATATATTAAAATACAGTTTCAACTATAGAGTTAAACTTATTTCTGTAGCTGTAATAGGGGAGTATAAATTTTTTATCACAGCAGCGCTCAAAAGTATTTTGATAATATAAAATTCGCTATTACTTTGATGAATCGTTTTTCTTACTTTTCCTTATTTCAACTTTATTTTCCAGTAATGGAGAGTTAATTCTTAACAATTACGTAGACCATCGAATTTGTTTCAAAAAATAATATTACCGATTTCTATAGTTTGTTCCTGCATGCAATTAACTCAATTATTATCTTTCTCAAAACACTTTTTTCAGCGCTAATGTATATACTTATTGCAACGACGCCAATTTATTCTACGAGGAATATTTTTCCGGGCATAAAAACTGGGCTCTTCTCACTGCGGTAGTGAAAAAAACGAGAGGACAAAAAAAAAAAAAATAAATAAAAAAAAAAAGAAACAGGCACGAGGAAGGCGAATTTCGCGCTTCCGGAATCCGGCGACAACCCTTCTCGCCCGATTTTACCCCCGGGGCTCAGGCCACCTTGACCGTCACGTGGATAACCGGATGGCGGGGGGGCCCGTGGCCTCCGTCGGATAGATATAAGTCCCAGTCGGGCCCCCACCTTGAACAGAACACGATACCAAGCTACACAGTGTGCCTTACCCCTACGGTGCGAACAGTTGTTGTAAGAACGCAACCTGCTACCTCAGTAAGTTTACTCGTTAAGCCGGCGAATCGAAACGACAGTGCGGGTGAAAAACGAGGAAAATTCAGTAAATCAACAAAGAAAGAAAAAAAAAGGAAAACTACAAAACAACATGAAATTCGTAAGTATACAATACACGGTGTTTGGAAAGGCTTTACACACCCCCTGAAAGTGAAATGAAATCTCGGGAAATGGTTTCTTACATTTGATACAATTTTCTACATTTTTTTCACGAGACGTGTTTAGGTTGACGTTTTTTTTTTTTGTCTTTTAAACAATATACGGAGGAAGCGTTACTTGTACGCATGGATGATAATTTTAGAACATCGTGTTTCGTCATTGCGTCGTGTCTGGAGTTCACGTATATAATAAGTACGTACATACACTGACAAGTGTGTACGAGGCGAAAACCGTGAAGAAATTTCGAGCGATCATGTAACTTCTCTTCTTGTCTTGCGTACAGTTGTTTGACCAGTAAAACTCCCGTCAGGCGAAGACGTCGTAAAAAATAAAACGCACGCTCGGCGAGGATTGTCGCAATGAAAGTGAATATAAATATAACGACGTAATTTATACGGGATGATTTTGCGTCGAGACACTTCGATCATTATTTCATACTATATTATATTACGTAGTCATCGGTGCTGACAAGTTTCAATCGGAATTATCCGTAAACCTGTCGCGTTTTACAGTCACTATAAATTACTCTGGTAATAGTAAAGATCGAATTTATGCTGCTAATTTTACAATTGTTAAATTTTTTTCGCAAATTCCTCCGCCAGCTGTTAATCGCGATTGTTGAACCTATGTTTAAGATAGATTATATTTCGATAGCGGGTTTAAAAGTTTAAAATTTGACCCCAAAAGTATTATTCGCGATTTTGTAACTGTATGTATAATGGAAAAAAAATAAACAAGTAAACAATTACACGAATCAAGAAAGAAATTTATGAAAATCAGGTATATTCAATCTTTCGTAATCTTATCGGTGCAAGTTTGAAAAAGAATGAATTGATCCGTGTCTGTTTGACATTATATAGTCGAATACATCAAGATTGCGCATACGTTAGACGTTTGTTTTATTTTTATTTAAAACGAGTAAACTGCCTTGACCGTTGATCGGGAACGAAATAAAATAAAACTTTTCATCTCCGTCTCCGTCTCGTTCTTGAAATTTGTGGTAAACAAAAAAAGAAAAAAAAAAAAAAAAAAAAGGGAATCGGCAATTAAAATGATTCGCATAACGATGATGCTGGCGAACGACAAACCGAGCAAATCGTAGTAAAACGGTGATTCATTCATGCAGAGATAGCGCGGCAAATACACGGCAATATCGCGCGTATTATTATAGCCCTCGGCAAAACAGGTCGAACCCACGATGTTGGGCTTCGGCCTTGCCGGAGGCGTGCGGAACACGCTTCCAGGCTCTTAAAGAGGAGGATGTCGGATGACAGTCAACCGGTGGGGGGGGGGAATGAAAATGGCCCACTGACACGGTCATTCATTATTACGATCCTTCTCGTCAACGGAAAGATTTTTATCCCGGACGGTTTAACGACGAAGAAAAAAAAAATCAAAAAAAAAACACACGCACACACACACGTTTGAGATTTCTATTTTCTGACAGCTCTATTTTCTTTTTCTAATCTTTCGAAAAGGTCATTGACAGTATAAATCCGGAATTCGATGAGATTCTACAGCAGCTCAGGTCGCCATCTTGAATTTATGATTCAAGTCAGAAAATATAGATCGTGGAGGAAAAATTGTCATGGTCAAAATTTTAGAGAATCTCAAGTTTTTTTTACAGCAAATTGTTTTATTCCTATTTTTAATCGGAAGTTGAAAATTGGCGAGTCATTTGGCGAATAACTTTTTTTCTAATAAATTCAATACGGCTGTCGAAGTTACTGCACAATTACTGAATTTATTTCACTGGTGTAAATTATGTTTTGCTGCAATATTTTGAATAACGAATCATCCGATTTTTTGATCACAGTTAAGATTATCCAGATCCTCCATTTTCATTTTGTATCTAGAACGGCGGATTTATGGGTTACGGTGGCGAATAAAACTAGTTAGGAACCGTGCCAAGTGACCAATTACATCAGAAACTTCTTGCACTATACGGAGGTAAAAAAAAAAAATCCCTGCAACTGTCTCTACGACAAATAAAAATCGTCCGTGAAAGGCTCGGCCGCTTGTTCAGGGTTCGCTTTCATGTCGTGATCAGCGATTATCGAGTGTATCTTGTACCGGGAAAAGTAAACTAAATTGGTACTCGATATTCGAATCGGTTAAAAAATCAATTGGAATTTAATAATTTCTAAATCCAAGATGACGGATCCGATACGGCGGACATAAAATCGAAAAAAAAAAACTTCGAAAATCAAAATTCGATAATTCTGACCGAATCTTGTTACCCGGGAGTTTTTGAGCTTGCAGAAAAGTATCAAAGATAATTTGAAGATGATTTTTAGGTGGGACACTGATAATTCCACCGTGACTGAAAGACTTAAGCATTAAAACGAAGCTTTCGGGTTTTCGTTGAACTCTGGTCCTTTTTTTTCTTTCTTTTTTTGAGAGCGAGTAACCAAAAATTTTGGTAGCCACAAGCCGGAGGTCTCCGTCTTTCCGTCTCGCTTTGACAGCTATAATATCCTTGAACTTTTATTCGTTGTCTTAATGGGTATACTTACACGTATACTCGCAATAAAACTCCCGGTTTGTCCAGAGTCAAAGGTATTTGCTTCTTGCACCGCACGATCGGCACTGATAGATAAGGAAATTATTATTGTGTGTAGGTATAAAGCGTATCATTATACGTTGTGCAAACCGTTGTTCTGCACCGGCTAAACCTAAAACACGTCTCGTACTTTACACACTCGCGTGTATATACATAATATTTATATATAAATTTATACATGTATACACGCAACGGCACGATTAGTGAAATCTGTCAATCAATTCTACACTTTGCCGGGTATATTTCGAACTTTCGTTATTTCTCTTCGGTGGATTAAAACGAATGAAATTAGTTCCACTCGCCACTTGCAGCACCGATATCACGTATCTCCGTCGTTACACGCGTGTCGCAAATTATCGTTCGTTTTTTGGCTGTCTCTTTATTTGAAAAAAATTGTCCTTTTTTGCATTATTCACACAGAATCTCGCTTCCACCGTATCGTTTCAAACATTCAGGATTTAGAGGAGGGGGATTTGATTTGGCGCCGTTTAATTGCAACTGCCTGGCATTCACGATCAGCTGAATTCCACCTATTGACCAATATCTGCGATTTGAGTTCTCCCGACGTACACGCGTCGAGTCGACTCGATTCGGTCAACCGTGACTATTGAGCCTGGATTCTTACGGACAAGCCCCGACTGTGTTCTCTAGCCTTGCGTTTTGCCGCTGAACACAGTATCTGATTCCGACACTCGAGAGATCGGGTTGCGAATTCGCTCGGCACGGGGTCTTGCGGCTAATAAAAGGATGTCGGTCGGTGTTACTTCACGACGACTGCACAGTGCGAGAAATAACTCGAGTCAATTGCAACGCGGCAAGTATCGAGCGGCTTGTATTCGTAATAACCGGTGGTAAATGAAATTTGCGAAAATATTTTATAACCCCGAATCTTTGCCTTCGTATAAAAGAAGACGTTCTTTTCATTTATTACCCACACGTACGAATTTCATTGCGGTCTTGTGAATTTTTACGCTTCAACGATCGGTGGTTCTGTTTACAATCGTGTCCGGTTTGGGGGATGTTGAAAAAATCGGTCCTCAGCCACCGCGGACGTCGAAGCGCAAGTCGGTTCGTTGAACAAACTCGATCGGCACTCCGCACTTTCACATTTTACCGATCGTGGATTTTAAGCTGTTTCGGTTGGATTACGCGAAGACAATGAGACTGTTATGCTCGGCGAAAAGGAGGCGAGGTTGGTTACGCAAATATAAAGGACAGCCGTAAATATCGTATCGCGAATTTCTTGATTATAGATATAACGTAGCTGGGAGTTTGCAAAATCTCAAAACTGCAGCGCGAATTTTCGGAAGCTGGACGTCGATCGCGATACTTTTTCCTTTTAAAATCGAGACAATCTTGTTGTAATTACCGAATTTGGATTTCCCGCGTCTAGCTTGTCATCGTGCGTATCTAATTAATAATTACCATCCAACATTCTTCGCACATTTCTCGTTGCGGAATATAACGATCTTGTCCCTCGGTCGTGTAACGCGACAATTGATTGTCACGCTGCGAGACGTTTGTGATAATTAAACGGGAAAAGGTTAGTTTTAAAATTGCGATTAAATTGAAAAAAGGAAACTTAAACTTCAACTTGTAAATTGAAAATTTTAGATAAGAGATCTGCGATTGGGATTAATTTCGCATTACAGCCTGATATGCCGAGGCATAATACATCGCACGAGTCTAGAAAGCATGTCCAATATATCTCGGCTCCACTGGGCGAACGTATCAGCTGCCTGCTGCTGCATTAATACCTTATAAATTATCGTGTGGAATTAACGGTAGTCGGTGTGCGGTTTGCAGGCCTCATTATGCTCACACCTTAATTAATTGATTCATCCGCTTCTTAGGTGTATTTAATCGAAAATATAAAGCAGTGGTATTAACAATGAAATAGTCGTATATCTACGCGTATAATTTGAGTATCGTTCGGTTATACGATTCCAATTTTTGGACGGGTCTGAAAATGTAGAAGGATTGGAAAATTGAAGGGTCACGTATTTCGGTTTTTTGGGGGCGGGGTTTTAGTTTTTTAATTTTGAATTATTTAATGGCGAAAGTTGAAGTAAAGATGTCAAACTTTTACGAATTAACAAAGTTTCGAATTGCCGGTAACCCGAAGGCTCGAAATTTCGAAATGCAAGATTCTGATAATTCAAGTCAAGATAGTTGCGAATAAAATTTCGAAAAATTAAGTTCGACAAAGTGATATTCCAAAAATTAAAATATACTCATACAGCGTAGTTTGTTCAGCGGATGCGTGTGAAAAGTCGGTAAAATAGATCAAAGTGGTGAATTTTCACCAAGCCAGAAATTCATAGAACTGAAAATCTTGGATCATTCGGAACTTCGATGTTTCAAATTTATTAATTTTCCCAATTTCAGAACTTTGCATTTTCTCCTTTTGGAACTTTGCACTTTCGGAACTTTGAGCGTCGAATTTCGGACGATTCGAAACTTTGCATTTCGACCTTTCGCGTAATTTAAAGTCGATTCGTATGTTTAAAAAAATCCACACCGCCATCCCTCTAATTTCTAATCTTTCCGACTTCGCAACGTTAGTCTAACTTTGTGGATTCGCAACGCGGGTGTGCAATCGCAGAGCAATACTTATTACGTACGGTGTCTAATCGCATGTCGAACAAACCCCGTGTAGTACAGCGTAAAACGAACCAGCACACATCCGTACGTGAAGGTTCGAAAGGTACGGAATAAGCTGCATGCTCTGTTTTGCACAGATAAGTCGCACGGTCACACGGAAGTCCGACGATCAGCTGAGAATGCCGCTCACACCTAATCAACGCGTCTATTTCCCTCGAAGAAATTGAAAGACTCTTTCGTTTCTTGTAAAAAAAATGTTTGAATTTATTTACCGTGAACAGAATATTCCTATTTCTTGAATTTCCAAAGTGAAAAATTTTTGACGAATGTTTAACTTGTACGAATAATAACCTGGAACATGTCTGATTGCAATATGAAATAATTTTGCGATTGTCGTTATTTTTTCGTAAATCAGGTCGCGAATTATACGCAACCCTTTAGAAAATACAGGTTATTCCTAGAAACGTAGTGAATTTCTTTTCCCGACACGTGAAGAAACGAGAAAGATCATTTTTACACCGCGAAGGCGGTGTTTCTCTGTAATAACGGTTATCGATAGATCGTTAAATCGGTTTAGCGAAAAATTCATTATAATTATCGAGCCATTGTTCAGGAACACCTTATAGAAATGTGAAAGTATAAAGATCGCGATAATGGGCCCACATGTTGCGTCTGGTGGCCCGTAAACACACGTCTATTAACGGGGATAACATAAACCTGGAAATTAAAACTCGCCTAGTTTTCTTCCTTTTCTTCCCTTTCTCGCAGCTCGAACAGTGAAACTTAAAATTAGCGACCCGGGTGCAAAAGCTGCGGTTCGTTTATTTCTTTCCCGAATTAACCCGCGATCGGATCTATCTTCAAAATATCAATCCAACTCGCGAATTGATCGGTTTATATATTTTCGGATCGTTTCAGGGGATAAAGTGAACGCATAAAAAGTGCAGACTGCGTGCACAGAGCGACTGGATTACGAGGAGTAATTATGATATTGCCGTCGGGACTTTCTTATTTTGCAAATAAACAACTTTCCCGCTTCCCGTTGCGGGCCTATTATTAGTTGAAATAATATTTCTCACAATGCCGCTACGGGTGTACATAAATTATTTACCTGTCGGTGTAACACTGATCGTTAATATTTCAACTTGATTGCGATAATTATTACGGCTACAGAAAGACGTTTCAAATTTTATAGCTCATTACTTAATACTGAATAACATACGGCATATACGTCACGTATTAAAATCAGACAGGCTTAAGCGCGAAATGTTTCTGCACATCCGAAATCGTTACTCAAGATGTCTTCTTTGCAACTTGGTTTGAATAATTTCTCCGAAATTCCAAGCGAGTTTCTCACGGCGTAAGATTTTTTTTTTTTTTTTTTTTTTTTTTTTACACTTTGATTTTTTTGACTTCATCTCCCGCTCGTTTATCTGTTTTATATTGCCCGGTATTACGTACACTTGTCGCGATACCATCGGGTTTGAATTTCTTTATTCCTTTTTCATTTCTCTTATTTCTCTATAATTCCCGCGTGTGTAAGAATCAGTTGCAGAAGTTCGTTCAAACCTCGAATATACAAGACTCGCCTAAATTTCATCTCAACTTTGCGTGTCGTAAAGTTCTTGCTTACCGCGAATAGAGAAAATGGGAAAAAGGGAATCCAGCAAGACGTCGGTGGAATTTAGCGAACGTGTTTACCAACCGCAATAACAAACTTTTTACAAGTCTCACCTCGGTGGGTTGTAAAAATTCGAAAACACGCAATATCGGATTTTACCAAACGCGTAAACTCTCTCTCTCTCTGTCTCTCTCTCTCCCTCTCTTGAAACAAACTCGCCGAATC
Organism: Neodiprion pinetum; assembly: GCF_021155775.2. NCBI lineage: Eukaryota > Metazoa > Arthropoda > Insecta > Hymenoptera > Diprionidae > Neodiprion > Neodiprion pinetum. The sequence goes on from NC_060235.2 coordinate 4,315,914, forward strand.
AGCCACGCGTGAAAAAAAAAAAAAAAAAAACACGAACAAATTTTTGTCCAATGCTCAGCGAATTTAAACCCAGGAATTATTGTGCTTTTCAGATCACCTTGGCAGTTTGTTTCCTCGCCATCCTGGCCGGCGTCTTTGCCCAGGATTATTACAGACAACTATATGCCGAAATTGGATCCTACCCTCAGAGGAGTTCGGGCCTTAGGGACCCCCGATCTAACCGAGGTGAGGAGGAGGAGGAGGAGATTATCCCAACTTTTTAATTGCAAGGAAGCAACGAATTAATCTCGTTGTTCGGTGATAAATTCACGTGGGAATACCTGGTCCTGTTTTTTTGGTTAAATATTTGTCTATTCATTCATCCAATCGGTGTGGTTTGTTTCACTTTTTGTAAATCGTTGAGGCATTTCCGCGTGTTTTAAAATTACTCAATCTTGACCGCGGTCAAAAAGTCGGAGAAAAAGCATCGAATAAACGATCAACTCTTAAAATCGTTACGACTGTTAATCCGTAGACCGTAAAAGATGAGAGTGGAGTTATTCCGGTATTCCAACATCCCAGAAAGAAAGCAGTGACGGTGAAAATTAGAAAAATTTTTCCGAAAAATCAACCGAACGATAAGTATGTCAAAATTTCGCGCCGTTAGCTTTTTCAAACCGTAATTTATCGCAGAGTCGTTAAACGTTTAGAAAGTTTTATTACATCGTTTGTAAAATATTTATCTAACAATGTCATAAATGTGTATATCGGATTTATACACAGATATACAATTAAACAATGCAACGTTATGCAACAATTTTATAACGATCGACAACCGATTTCGAATAAAATACCTCAAGTTTCCACGCGTGTATAAAAAAAAAAAAAAAACCTTTAATTTGGGTACAGTGAATTGTTTTTTTCCTGCTTTATTCATTTTTCTTCGTCTTGGAATTTTCATACAAACTTATAACGTAATAACAGAGTGCAAAGATCACGCGGCTAATGCATTTAAATATATCCTTTTATACGCACGCACCACGCATTTCGTGTGTGAAAATATCAATCTTACCGATTTCAAATGATATATAATAAATGGCCGGCAGTTTCTCACTCGACGCTATATATATGTAACACAAATAGTCTAACACTCGCCTGTAATTATTTAACGTCAATTATAAATGTAACATGTTTTAATTACTTGATTACCGAGACTGCAGTTGGTAGAATATATATATATATATATATATATATATATATATTTATTGTATGTATACAGTACGAGAATCCCGATACGCTACAGTAAATTTTAAAACAACTTTATGCACGCCAATAGTCATTATTATCGTTAATTTATTAAACGTTCTGAAACTCGGTGTAGATACATTTATACGAATTAGTTTCTTTTCGTTTACATTTCTGCTTCTATTATCACCTTTTCCAGTATAAGTTTAACGATCGAATGACTTATCATTGACAATACGGTAATTTTCAGCAGGATATTTCGTTTCCTGAATTTATTATAGCTACTTCTTTGTTACTATAAACAGTAAAAACTGTGCACGGATGAAATAATAATCGGATTATAGATTTTGTCAATCTCGTTACTCGTACGATTAAATTCAATTGAAAAATTCTTCCGGGCTATAAAATAAAAATATCGATTCTGCTTGACACGCGAAAAATCTTAAACGATAAACAAGTTCTATGGATACGTAATGAAACAAAAGCGGAATCCGGCATTGGCGTCTGATTGAGTTTAATTAATTAATCGACTCACGTGGAACGAGAAATCGAAAAATGATTGGTAAAAAAAAAAGTAAAAAATTTGCGTACAATGAAAAACGAAAAGTTGAGGGTGGTGTTAAAGAGGGTTAATTTGGTCCTAGGTCCAGTCGTATTTCCCGCCGGTCCACCGTCACCCAGCGATGAGACAAGCGGCGTGATCGTCGGAGCTAGTGGCTACGGATTTGTACCCCCAGGTAACCAGAAATACTGAGATCTTCGCCAAGGTTGCAGGGAGTAATTAAGGAAAATATGAATCAACGAAAAATGGCAAAATTCAGAGCGTCGCGTCGATCCGAATGCGGGGAAACGACGCTAAGATTCGATTCCGCGCATTCCTAACACACGTTGTATAAAAAAAACATACGTCCGTACATATACATATGTGTATGGCATACACACACACACGTACATACATGAAACACTTGGACGCTGTCTATCTGTATAATATTTTTTACAAATTATAGACGAATTAATTAACACTCTCTCTCTCTCACTCACACGGACATTCCCAAGCACAAACAAGTCACACTTTCACAAGCACTTATTTATAAATAAACGCTATTTATGTTATCATTATTGAATAACCTCTTCAGGTGTGTGTTTTTCTTTTTATTGTTGTTTCACTTATTTTTTTGTTTTCTTATTTTGGGTGTGTTAAAAACTTACCCTGTGGCAGGGATGTTGTATATATATACACAAATTATTACTGCATGGTGCGTCGATTATGATTGTTCGAATTTTTTTGGTTACTTTTGTGGTTGTGTGTGTTTTTGTTTCTCCTTTTTGTACGTATGTATATATATATATATACTTAATCTTATATACAATCAGTTTGGGACGGTATAATTAATTTTTCCTGACAAAGCGAAAGTCGTCGCACAATTGCAGTCTGGTGTACATAGCACCTGTAATGTTGTACGTTATAAATCACTGGGAAAAGGTAGAAGACCCCAATTAGTTGGGTAATTTACTTAACAATTAAAGAAAAGAACAAGGCAAGAAAAGAAAAAAAAAAAAAACATCCAAGACGAAACGTGAAACAAGGTGAACGTATATCTTGCATGATTAGTATAAATGTTTAACAAGTTGTGTGTCTGTTTTATATGTTGTGAAATATTGAACGAATGCACGATGTATTTAAATATCGTATTTTTTTTTTTTGATTTTTATCACCGTTTTGCATGATTTTCCCTGGGAGAGAGAAAAAAAAGTTGGAAAAAAAAGAAATTTTACATACCATACGATAAGTACCAACACCTTGAAACGCATGCCAGTTATAAAGGAAAACACAAAATTCCTCCCCTATTTCCCAAAAAAGCACTGGTTTAATTGTAAGTTGCACAACCTCCTAAGTATTTCTGTGGTGTACTAAAAATTTATGGGGGTGCAGGTTGAAGAAAATCTGAATTTTTAAGACGAGACAGATATTTTTAAACATCGATCTCATTCGTTTGCACGAATAATGCATTATGTGACAAGGGAATAAAGTCGGAGAACTCATATTTCCCGGAAATGCGGGAGAAAAGTGTCACATTTTTCCCGCAGATTAGGAAAATAAAGTTAATAGGGAATAATACGCTACTTTTGTCCCGTTTTTCAGATGAAAAAAAGTTAACGTTACCGTCGAGTCGGGATTAAAATTTTTTATTAATAATTCGATGCGCTTATACCGTCTGATATTATAACAACGAGCCTTGAACTCAGCTCGACGACCCGTCAAACGCGGTGAAGTAACCTTCGTTTATCCATACGCGAACCATAAAGTAGATGTATCAATATTACACAAGTGAGAAGAATCAAGATATGCGGGAATTGGGTAACGACGCTTTACACACACACACGCGCAGCGAAACGCGAGTATAAACGCGAATATTTTTGCCCGGGGTTAAACTTACAGTTGCACGTATGCGCAACGTTGTTATATGAGAGTTGAATGATCTCTGGATCGCAATGCCTGGGTCAAGTTCACATTTTTCGCTCCGGGCGATCCGCCTCACGGTTAATAAAATTAACAAATAACAAAATCTGAGTCAGTAAGGCCTGATTGCCACCCATTCGCTTGGAAATGAGAATGTTGTCTCAAACCAAAAAAAAAAAAAAAATGTCTTTATTTGAGTAGAGACAGAATTTTTGGACGATGTTGAGATCTTTTGGACATGTTACAGAAATTGAGTCTTTCTTTCATTTTTTTTTACTTCTTCAAGGTTTTCTTCTCGCAACGTGAGAATAATTGTACACTGAGGGAAGTTTGATTTCTTACAGTAACTAGAAAAATTGAGTAAAACAGGTGTAGTTTAAAAAACTGTTCGAATATTGTTGGAATTACGAAAAACGAGCTACGCCTAACAATTTTGCGCTATCGTCGATCCTTTTTTGGTTGTTGCGACGCAAAATCAGTTTCTGAGGTTTACTCTACGTTTTTAGTTAAACAAGGCTTTAACGTCGATTTATCGTTGCACAAGCGTTAAATTTTCGCAAGAGTTGCAAGAAAATCTAGCAACAGCGATCGTAGTGAGGAAGAATAATAACGGATACTAGACTTTCAGGTAACAGCAAGAAAACTAATTTTCATATTCTACCTAGAACTATATTTTTCGATTATGGTAAAAAATGATAATAGTTAAGGACCGAGCGGTAACCGGAACTAGAAATTTCTCTCCGTATTAAAAATAAATAGCGGTAATCGATTTTTCATAAGATATTACCTCCTATTTGATGAAAATCAAGATCGTATAACATAATTTACGGAAAAAGCGAATGAGTTAAACCGGAAACCGGTCGCTATATCCGTACAAAACGTTTGCCTCGTTAATTTAATACGTTTAATTTATCGGATTGTTAGCGTATATCATATCATACTTGTATTCATTCATAAAACAATCCAAAGCTTCGTGTTCGGTCTATTATATAATGTGTAATAACAGTATTAATAGACGCGAGAAATTCTTGGGATTTTTATATGTTAATTGTTGCAACGCGCCTTTCAATTATTACTACACCAAGTCAATTCCCGCCGCTTAATTTGCGTATCTTGTCTACACGTGGAATATACGCGCATACTTTTACCCACTTTGTAATTATGCACGCTTCACGTATTTATCGTAATGTACCCATGGCTTACATGTGTAAAAGAGACACACACACGTTCGGTGGCTTCCCACGCCTTGACCCACTGATTGTAAACTGCGACTTTGAGCCAAATTTACCAGAATATTTTCATTTTATTGTGAATATATTTATACATATACCAGGCGTTTTGATTTATTCCGGATGTTTAAAACACCCCGATTCCTAAATGTGCCGATGATCAATTAATTGATAAACAAGAGTTATCGAGAACATAACGATTCGCTCAAATGCGCAGGATCAAAAAGTTGTCGCGGATGCGATATTTCGCAAGAAGCTTTCGCAACGTCGGACCAAGTCTTATTATTACAATTTTTGCGGAACGTATTATACCATAATTACTTTGCAATTACTGGATATTATTTTAAGTATTTCGGAATTTCTTCTTTTTTTTTTATGGTGCAGCTAATTCAGTTGTTCACACAGCTGAAACGATTCTTGCTGATTTAATTTCAAATTGACCGTAACTAAACGTCACAATTTACCTTCCACCTAACGGCAAAGTGTGTCGTGGAAGAAACTCGGAATTTTGCCTTTCAATTTTCAATCACGAGGCTTGGAGCCGATGTGATAACCGGTCAGTCCAGAAATCGTTGAACTACACGAGTATGTGGTCAATAATTAATCGACAGGTGTGTTCGATGCGTGAATCGGATTTAAGGTGATTGAAAATCGATATCGGATTCCAACATCTAATATCTCCAAAATCAGGATCATCCAACGATCGATTCTACGATCCATATAATAATCGAATAAAATCAGGCTTGATCTCAAGTTTTGGCAAATATGTTGTGAAAATAATTTAACCTGATTATTATTCACGTCATCGAATGCAACGATCAGGAATATCGTAACGTTAACAAGACTCGTGTACCGTCGTTTTTACGGCCACGGAATTATAGAGTTGGTATATAAAATAATCCCCGGTTTAAAGTCACGACAATCTACGGAGTACAGTCGATGTTACAGACTGCGGTGGCGTGTTTTACTCTCTTTACTCGTGTCTGCGTAAATTGGTATCCTACATGCGGTAAATACCTTGCGGATTACACATATCGCCACGTTTTCAATCGGAACACCTGCATTCTCGATCTCGTCGATCGCTGACGAAAGTTTGATCGCAGGTCTCTCGATCCAGTCGAGACGGAATCGCACGCGAATATGTTTGGCAAAAGTGAGCGAAGATGTAAGTATTCGCATTTTTTTTTTTTTTTCAATTTTTGACAAGTATCTCCGAGACGGCTGTAAATCACGCGAAATGTTTCGACCTTATAACGATTGCCTCGGCGATTTTGCCGAAAGTGAGAAAAATTACTTGTTTAGGATAAATTTTCGCCAATGACACCGTTTTAAGCGAGTGATTGTTAATCATCATTATGATAATAATCGATCGAGCCGCGCGTATCTCACGGTCAGGAATCTCGAATATCTTTGAATACATTTGTGAATACCAACATATTTCGGTGAAGGTCACCTCGGTTTGTCTAGTATCCTAGATAATATGTATATGCATATTATAACTGGTCAATTTTGTATGGGATTAAATTATAAACGTTGTTGATATTCCGAAAACGCAATACCGCCTGACTCAATCGCGGTGACGATTGTTGCTTATTCATCGTCTTGTACAATTATAAGTTATGCGCTGTTTGTTAAGGACATTGTTATTGCAAAATATCCACCTTCGCCTCGTTAAATGAATAATTAATTAAAAATTCACGGTGAAATTTCGCCGGGCTCGAGAGCAATTTGACCGAAAGCTACGCTCCTGAGTTGAATTTGATAGAGAGAGGAGGGAGAGAGAGAGAGAGCGAGAGAGAGAGAGAGAGAAAATAACAAAAACAACAACAATAATAATAATAAATATAAAAAAATTATCAACACTCAGAGAAATTTTTATTTCCAGTTACCGCTCAGTCCTTAACTATTTTCATTTTTCACCACAATCGAAAAATATAGTTCTAGGTAGAAAATGAAAATTAGTTTTATAGCTGTTACCGGACCGTCTAGTATCCGTTACTATTCTTGCTCATTACGATCACTGTTGCTATATTTTCGCGTAAGTGTTGCGAAAATTTAATGCTTGTGCAAGAATAACTTGATGTTAAAGCCTTGTTTAACTAAAAAAGTAGAGTAAACCGAACAAACCGATTTTGCGTTGCAATTACAATGCAATTAAAAGGATCGACGATAGCGCAAAATGGTTAGGCGTACCTCGTTTTTCGTAATTCCAACGATATTCAAACAGTTTTTTTTAACGATACCTGTTTCACCGAATTTTTCCAGTCACTAGAACAAAGAATTCTGATCAGTTTGCTGACTTCTCTAGATAATTTTCAACCCGAAAGCGACGAGATGAATAATATTTTCCCGAATTTTTGAAAGAACTTTGTGCGAAATGTGTAGAATTGAATATTCGCAAGGTGGGAAATGACGAGTGTTATGTAAAATTACAAATATAATCCTCGTTTCTAATTTCGAGGTGCGCGTATCAGGAGGGTGGAAACAAAGTAGTATGCAAAACCCGTAACGCGAGATTCGGGGCTCGCGTTTCTCCCGCGAAGCGTCTCTTTGTCCGTTGGTGATGAAGATATTAACGGACAGAGGAGTATTTCCATAATCCTGACGGACCTAATTCGTCGAGCCTCGCGAAATGAGGTACGTCCGAAATTCCGACTCCGGATTGACCCGGCAACCGTTTCGACCCTTATTTTTAGCTTAAAACGCTCCGAAATTGGCCCATATTTAATTATGACGTGTTAATTGCTACCCCTCGGGCTTGATCCTCCCCTCCTGCAGGGGGCGAGAATTCGACGCCGCCCCAAACTCGACGCAGAAAATGAAGTTTTCCTCTCCGTACCGACCTTCGGCACCCCGGACGAGAGACTAGATGCTCACCAAACCCTCTTTTAGCCAAGTTTATTCTACGTCGAATCCAGCGCAGATGCCGCGATAACTCGACGCTGTTTCGACAGACGACGCGCGTCTTGTTTTCAAAAGTTGTGGAATCTCAAGGAGAACGCAACAGGAACAGGAACGGAAAAAATAAAATAAAACGATAACTTACGAACGCCAGGAGAGTTAGAAATTGGTTTTAGAATTTTCGTAATCGTTTCTGATGACTTCGTTATCTCGGTTTCAATTTTCATCTGGATATTAAGTACGTCTTTCTTTGACTGGCTTGAAGAAATCCGTATTTCAGGATTTTTAAAATAAAAAGTTTTCATCGTAGCTTGGAAATTCAATCGGGAACAAAATTGAAAGAAGTTGGCTGAGTTTTAAAAAGTTGTGCGAGATTCCAATTGTCAGTTTTTAAGGATTCCACAGTTTTATCAAAGCCAGTCAATATCGGTCAATGTTCAAAGACTCGACGTAAATTTTCTCAAAACTTTCATTTTCTTTATCAATATTACTACGAGTTCAAAAAAAAAACAAAAAAAAAAAAAAACTACTCAGCAAAAATAAGGCTGACTTCGTATTCACTCTAGAACACAAAAGTTTCGAATCGGTAAAGTGTTGTTGAGAAAATCTGAACAACCGTAAGAGACACGGAAAACTTTTTTTCTGTAAAAATCCTGTCGAATGGGTTTCTTTAAACGTCTCAGAGATCTACGACTAGAGCATTTTATTTTTAGACGACTCATTCCCATTCATTCTGACGACGGAATATCTTTATTTTTAGACATATTATTTAAATAATATATAAAACAGATTATCGCTTCCTTAAAAATTCGATATCCTGACCCTTTTCGTTATCTGGAAAGTTTTTTGAATTATTTCACCCTATCCAGTACAAATAGAACAAGTCTGGAAGTCTGACCTTGGGTTCGGTTTCGGTGACCCGAAAACCTCCGTCTACCAATTTCTACCAAAATCGTAATATTTTATATTTTTTTCCACCATATCGGATCGCCGTTTTGGATTTCGCAATCTGACTTCAGATTCGTGATCAGCCACCCGACAAACCGACGAGTTTTTCCAGCTTATCGAGTACGCAAAATTTAAATTTTGCAAATCTGACCTTAGGTTCGTGACCAGCAACCCAAAAAACTTCTCGGTACTAATTTTCATTCAAATCCATTCATTCAATCCAACATAGCATTATTTTTATTTGATTTTTGGAATTTTTTTAATTTAAATAATTGAAAAAGTAGTGATTTCTATCAGTTCTAAGTTTGGAAAAGTCACATCGATTGAGACCAAAGTGATGAAAACCCGATGACTCGTTCTCTGGATGTTGTCGGAACAAAAAAAATTTCGACGATCATCTGAAAATGATTGGAAGTGATTCTCTAAACTTCAAAACGAGGAGATCTGGTGAAAAGTGAACTTTTCATTTTCGGGTTGATCACAATGACATCAATTTTTCTCTCAAAACAGAGAAACGGAGAGTTAAAGAAGGAAATTCGTCTCTTCGAACTCCCGACCGCCTTTCTCAGGGGAAAATAATTAGTAAACCGGGCAAAGGGTTGACCGAAGCTTCGTCGTCGTCGCCGCCGCGTCCCCTAAGTGACTTTAAATGAGCGGGTCCCGGTCTTCGGGTCTCACCTGCCGGTCGACCACCGGTAACGAGAAGCAACCCACTTCAAAGCGGCTAATTACGACCCTTATCGCCTCCGTTTCACCCCCTAGACATTTGGCCTAGGATAGCGGACGGCCCTTGATTAGCGACTAGCTTGACCGGTTAGCCGAGATGATCACACTGCCAAGGAGCGTGATTCTATTAGAGGGTCGGTTCCGCAGCCTTCGTTATGATTAAATCGCCCGAGCGGAGCAGACCGCTCTTCTCTAGCGAAACGACACTTGGCGGGAAGAAAACGAGACGACTTCCGGCCGACCCCCGATTTTCGCCCCTCAAATCCGACAACGAATCAGCGCTTCGACCCCCTTTCGTCTGAGGTCGGTGAATATAAAAACACGGGGAAAACCCGGCCGGGCATGAGCGCAAAGGCTTTTTTTAATTGCTCGCCTAATTTCCGCGTAGAGGAATTCTGCACGAGTTATTGAAAGTAACTTGAAACCTTGTAAAATCATCCGAAACCGCTTGAATTTATTCGGATTCGTGAGTTGAAATGACGTGAATTGTTGGATGATACTTGAAATCAGATGATATCATTTGAATTTATGGAATATCTAGACTTGAAATCATTTCAAATCACACCGAATCGCTGAAAGACATTTGAAATTATTTTTAACCACCTGAATCCATCTGAAGTTACTTAGAATCGTTTAAAATCGTCTGAAACCACTCGAAATCATTCCAGTTCATGATTTAAAATGACCTGAATCGTTACTAGTTTTCATTTCGTACCTAGAACCATATTTTGTCGGCTGTGGTAAAAAATGAAAATAGTTGAGGACCGAGCGGTAACCGGAACTAAAGATTTCTCTCAGTGCGCAAATCGGAGGCACGCTTTTCGCGCCCGGCGAGGTCTCTCGGGTCAGTTTGAGCAGCCCGAGGACCGGACATCAGAGGCTTCGCCACCCCTGGTGGGCAGCCGAGCGTGCAAGCCCAGAGATTGATATTGTGTTTAAAAAGCGACAAGGCCATCTGTCCACCCGCCCTAGGAGGCCGAGCGACACTTAATTAAAATCCTCGAATAATTTCGTCAACTCTGGTGGAAACAAATTTCTTTGAAATTCACCGGACGTGAAACGTACGTTGAGTAATACCGTTGGAAGTTTAATTGAAAATTAGTGGTAATCACGATCGAAATGGATAAAATTTTATGATTACGAAAATAAAATTCTAACCGCAGTTTACGACCGATCTTATATTTTATCAAATTACTCAATTGTTCAGGCGATATTCTTAACGAAGAGAATTTATTTATGCGAGAATTCACATTGATTTGATGATAATTTTGTTCGATAAAAAATTGTCCATAGGTTGAAAGTTTTTGGTCAATTTTCAGGATAAACAACAAAGGAAAATTGAATATGATTACCGGAAGCGATTTTGGAATTTTTTTCCGTACAATTTTAAACGATTTCACGTAACGTGAAGAAGTTTTTGGGGAATTTTAGTAGATTTTGGATAATGAAATCGTTGCATAGTGAAATTTGAAACAATTCGCAAATATTTCGACAAATTTTGTGTAATTTGAGCAGATTTCAAATAATTTCAACAATCGTTTATAGAATTTTTAGGATTTCACAAGATTTTCGGGCTTTCTAGATGATGTTTAAATTGCATGTTATGAAATTCATGTACGTGCGACGAAACTGCATGTCCTTTGAAACTAATTCACCAAATTCAAGAAGACTTAGCTTTATTAAACGAAAATTATTTGGGTATTCAAAAATTTCATACGATTCCAACAGGGCACGAAATTTATTTATTTATTTTTTCTTACAGAACTTTTGAAAGAACCGCGTGCGATGTGAAAATACCTTACGAAATTCGATGATATTTCACGCGATATCAAAGATTATTTGTGATTTTGAAGATATTCTGGTATTTTAATAGTTCGAATATGATTTCCGAAAATCTTAACTAATCGCATAGTCCGGGATTTATTATAACTTTCACCAAACTGCCAGTGATTTGAAAATCCTTCGCCGGATTTCAAATATCGTCGACCCCTCGATCAAAGCAGTTTCACCAAACAGGGTGAGGGTTGAAACATACAGATATCTGCAAGAAACAGAAACTCGATTCGTCGAATTTAAAAAAGGGTAAAATCGAAGTAACGGAGAAGTAGAAAAGTAAAAGTGTGAGAAATTCAAAATCGTGAAAAAATCGTACAGCGTTTTAAAATTTTTTCGTTCGACGTTTTGATCTTCGTATGTTTTGTCTTTCGGTGTTTCGATCTTTCTATAACTCTACCGATTAGATTTAATCGTATTTGAGGATTCGATATTTTCTTTCTTGCATCACATCGGCCGTTCTACGGTGTTTCGCACCAATCCGCAACAAAACTCCCCCTCTTTTCACCGAATTCAAAGTAACGTCGGCCGGTCTCACGGGTCGGTTTTCGAGGTGACGAAGGCGGGAATATGGCCCGGGGCCGTGGAGAGTCGGCGTCGACGGTGAAACAACACAGTTGGCGTTTGTCCACGTGACTTGTTGGCTTACGCCAGTTTCCGACCCGCACCCTCGGATCCGACAATCTGTGACACGCGACCCCCTTTGTTCCCCTGGACGCAATATCCTGTCAGATTCAGAGTTTGCCACTTGGAGCGTGCTCCGCTCGCTTTGCCGAGCTCGAAAGTATATCCCATCCATCCATCCATCCATCCATCCATCCATCCATCCGGGCTGAAACTCAACTCAACTCCACTCCGCTCGAACTCTAAACACTTGCTTTCTTAATTACGGCTTACATCCATTCCATACCCCGCTTCAACAGACCGCATCCGGCTATGAAATTACTATCGGCATTCATTTCACCGAAAGCCTCTGTACACTGCACATAATTCACCAAGTCGCGGTGCGTTTCTTTCGCGTGTGCACTTCTAACCATCCGAAATCGTTCGAAAGCGGTAGAAAGGATATTCATAATCCCGCTGCAAGTTGTACGAAATTACTTGTAATTTGTTGAAAAGATTTTTCATTTGACCGGAAATAGTAGGAAGTTGGTTTAGATCGGTAAAGAAAGGATGTTTCGTCGCTTTTGAGTAAATCTATATCGTTTGAAGTCAGTGGAAGGAATCTTCCGTCGTACTTGAGATTGTCAGAAATTATTTCGAACACAATCGAATGGGACCACTTCGATTTCTTGGAAGTCGTGCCTTGATATCATCTAAATCATCATTTAAAACAATATGATTCCATCGAAAGGCATGATTCGACGTCATTGAAAGTGACTAAAAATCATCTAATGTCCGCTGAAAAGCATTTAAATTCCTTGGAAATCGCGACTTGGAATCATTGAAAATCGAGTCAACTCGTTGAGGATGACTTTAATTCATCGAAAGTTATAACTTGAAATCGTTTAAAATGACCAAAAATCACGTGGAATCATTGAAAGACGCTTGAAATTAGTTGAAACCGCTTAAATTCATTGCGAATCGCTTGAAGTCAGTTGAAATCATTTGAAATCGGTGGAAAAGGCTTGTATTTGTAAAAAAAATGTTCGACGCATTAGGTGAACAAAATCTCTAAAAATCACGAAACATTGCGGGGATAACCAAAATTTATGGGAGTGGATTATCGGTTTCCTAGAAGCCCGGGTTCGTTTTTGCGATAGCGAATCGTCGTCCGCGTAGACAATGTGTAAATTCCGTTCATCTCCGAGAGACACTGCAGGCAAGTTTCTCAGTGTGAAACATAAGCCTGCGTTTTGTTGCCGGCGTTGTTTAGCCAGGCATCAAGTTAAACTACCTAGAAAGCATCTTATTAACATTTCTTATCCGTCTTACAACGGCTTTCCTCACGTCCGTTGTACGTAGACACTTTGCACGGTTAGACTCGCCAACATTTATGGTAAACCTGCTCGCGTTTCTTCGAAATGCGTAAACGCATCTCGGGAACGACTCACTCGCCGAGATTAAACGGACGCTACTTACTTCTCACTTTCGGTGAAACCTGCCGATCCGGGTTTAAAAAAATATCAAAATCTTGAATCGTCGCTGTACAAGAATTACCAAAGATAATCGACTTTCGATTAAATCGGTTATTTTTCCACCGATTAATCGAATACAATCGATTAGACACTTTTCAACTTCAACATCAGACAGATTTGATTTTTTTTTTCTCCTCGCAATAGATTTTTATTTTTTACTCTCACGAAGGATGCAATGCAATATCAATTTATTTCATTAAATTACTATCAATTATTATCATTCTCTTATTCACTAAGTACCTATTTGATATAACAAGTTGATGATGAATGAATATTTTTACCCAAAATCGAAAAATATTTTTAATAAAACTATAAACTATCGAAAAAAAATTTCCGCTATTCAGACTGCGTACTGGAATTTACGAAATTTTGATTTCATATTCACCGTGTCTAAAAAAAAAATACGTAATTATCGATGAATCGATTAATTTTTACCGTTTCAATCGAATCGTGTTCGATTATTTATTTATTTTCTTACCCTATAAACCTATGCATCGATTATTTTTAGCTTAGACGGCTGTGCTCTCAGGAAAATTATTATCCACTCGATTTTATAATTCGTGTATTTTATTAATTAATTCCCGAATTCTGTAATGCGATTTTTATGCTCTGCTTTTGTCGGTTCGGACAATCAAACACCGCTTAAACATATTTCGCACGATTTCAAACAGTTTCGAATAATCTTCAAAGTAGTTTCTACTCGGAAGAAACCTCATTCTACATATTCCTAATTTATAATCATCCTTCTATTTGTCTGTTTCAGCTCACTTCGGGTTCTACAACTTCTACTAGACGAGTCTTACAAATGTTTCTCGATAAATGGAAAATGGATGAAAACTCGAGAGGTTCCGAAGATCGACTCGATGAGCTGATAATAATAATAATAACAAAAAAAAAAAAATTGATACCAATCGCGGTTACGATATAATCGCAAGCATCACGGTATCAAATTTTCATCCGACCGAAAAAATGTTGAATGCTTTCTTCTTTTTTTTTTTTTACTTATTAATATTCATACACTGAGTAAAATTTACAGCTGCAGTGATCGACAAAAAAAATCGATCAACTATCCAAGAAAGAAATTGAAAAACAGTTAAAACGAACGCAATGTTCGACTTGTATTGCTGATTTTTCTTTTCCTCTTCTTTCGTACAAGAATATTTTCTTACCACGATTACAGCCATAAAAATTTTTCTCAGTGTAACTCCCGCTCGTTATTATTTCCTGGTTCTGCGTTGGTCGGATCGAAACTCGGTGAAGTTTTGAAATCGTTTAGCATATTGCGGTAATTATTAACCGACCAACCGGCCAGCCTTCTTCCTTATAGCAAACAAAAAAATATCGATTTCACCTGTTCACCTCGTTCGCTTTGCCGCACACAAGACGATCCTTTGAATACCTCGATAATCTCGTTTAATTAGCGCACAAACGCTAATATATGAATCGGTCGGGGTGTAAAACGAACGAGGTAATAATTTGTTCATCGTAAAGGAAAGTAGCAGGTAGAAAATTTTTTATTTTTTTTTTATTTCGCGGGCGTTCTTTCTTTTACAATGCACAGGGAGCGTTACTGCAACCGGTGAAAATCGAGGTGTGATATGTACGTTAAAATCATATTGCATTGAAGCGTTTTTTTTTTTTTTTTCCGTCTTAGCGATTTTATTAATTTATTGTACCTACGTAATTAATTAACGTACAACCATAATTCTTTTCACTTTTCATATCTCTTTTTCATTTCGCTGTTGTTTCTTGTTTGTCTTCTTTTAACTCCTCATCTTTTTCTCGTAATTTGTGAAAAGTTGAAACGCTCGCGTCACGCGCCGAGTAAATTTCTAATACTTGAAATTCTCAAGGCGCAATTTTTCATGCCACGGTATGTATCAAGTACCGAACAACCGGACAACTATTTCGCGTTCTGCTTGTCGCGAAAACTAGATAATACAATGGCACGTAATAATCGTGCAACACGTCTGTCGTCACATTTAAATTGCACGGGTGAACAATTTTGCAAATTATTATATTACATACCGACTGTTCAAAATTTTCTCTCCCCCCCCGTCGCCGCCACTTCAGATCGTAAATCTTTGGCAAAATGTACAGCTGCAAGTCTTACACCTGCGATACATATTTAGCAATTTGTCAGGTTAAGCCTTAAAACAATTTTTCGCAACCATTCGAAGTCGCCGGAACTTTTTTTATTTATTCATTTATTTATTTTATTTTATTTTTTTTTTTTCTCTCTCCACTGATTTTGTACATTTTTCTTCTCTCTTTCTTTTCACCTAATTTTTTTTTTTTTTTTTTTTTCGCCGTTTACGTATTGCGAGAGATAAATTTTCTCGATTTAACAACCCAGAATGAAACGGGCAAATCGACCGTACGTACGCGTGTTTACTTTCGAAAATATAAACCACATATTGTGGCAACCGTATATTTATTACAGTGTGTGATAATTTACGAGCATGAACGCGGAAAGTTGGGCCGTTTTGTTTAGTGAAATTGAAATTGTTTTTTTTTTTTTTTCGATATCTAAGAATTTCCATCGCAAGTTTGACGTTTTTTAACTAACCCACGTCCGTACTTGCCTCATTTAATTTAATTGTTATTTAATGATCGTAAGAATCTCGAGCACCATATAGGTAAATAATTATATTGCAAGACTATTATACACCGATAAGGAATTTTCTTCTCTCCGTATTGATCCTTTGTTCATGATACATGATATAACAAACCGCAATTTACTACCCGCAGAATGTAATACGTATAATGCATGTTCATGCACAACTCTGTCCATAATATCCATTCTGCATGAAATGTGGGCTTGCAGAAAAATTCTTCAGATATCATACGTGTATATATATATATATATATATATATATATATATATATATATATATATATATAGACAACTACAGTATATAATATCGGGTATCGAACCGCAACTCTACATATTATATACAGTGTTGCTGATGCGGGCAGATTTCAAACCCACAGCCAGGCGTTTACTTTACGTTCCTGTCTCACCGTCTAGGCAAATGTTAATTTCATTTTCTTCTTTATTAGTTCTATATACCTTCGGAATTAATCAAACAACTTTTTTTTTTTTTATGTGTATTGTATTTATTTGTACAGATGTTGAAATACGTTAATATAGTCATAATATTACGGTACATGTAATGTATATTGTATTTATAATATTATACTTCGCATGAATTAGAATTTATTCTTTGTTTTCATTTCGATGATTTGAAAAAAAAAAAAAAAAAAATTATTGAAAAAAAATCACACACGCAAAACTCAAAATTATTTCGGTTTCATCTCGCAACAAAGCGAAGGGTGAAACATTCTTTGAATAATTTTACGAACGTGCTGCGAAATTTCACATCCGTTAATCGTTATTTTCATTTTTTTTTTTTTTTGTACAGAGCGATCGATGTGCAAACCAAAAGTAAAAAAAGAAAAAACGAATGAAAATGAAAATAAGTTGCAAACGAATAAATTGCGATTGAACTTTGAATTCGAAAGGTTTGCATTGCAAAAAAATAACAATTTTTCAACCCTTATGTATGTATATATATATATGTTATTGTAGGGCGTGCGAATATATTGCGAACATTTCCAATGTGTATAATATATGTAGATGTAGCAATTTTGCGCAGTTCCGATGCAGGACCAGACGACCGTAGTCGGCCAGAGGCTGGGAACTGGCAACCCTTTCCAATCAGAGTCTGGAGTTAGCAGCTATACTATAACCCAGTGCTAACAATCAGTGCGTGCGTTTTGATGCGTGAAGTTAGCAGTCTGTGTGCCTTTCAGGTCGGTGTGTTGGTAGACATGCCGACCAACGCACCTGAAAGTGAAACTTCATTGAGCGACTGGACTGCCTAGCTCTGAGCCAAAGGGAGGGTCAAATTAGCTCAGAGTAAACTTTACACTCTCGAAAATCAGCGACCGACCGACTGTCCGTCCTGCCAAATAATTTCGGGCCAACTGCGCAGGATGTTTAATGCCTGCAGAAGTGCAGATACACCGAGAGAAATTTTTAGTTTCGGTTACCGCTCGGGCCTTAACTATTTTCATTTTTTACCGCGATCGAAAAATATAGTTCAAGGTAGTAAACGAAAATTAGTTTTCTAACCGTTACCGGAAAGTCTGGTATCCGTTGCTATTCTTTCTCGTTACGATCGCTGTTGCTAGATTTTCTTGCAACTGTTGCGAAAATTTAACGCTTGTGCAACGATAAATTGACGTTAAAGCCTTGTTTAGATAAAAAAATAGAGTAAACCGAACAAACTTATTTTGCGTTGCAATAACCAAAAAAGGATCGACGATAGCGCAAAATTGTTAGGAGTAGCTCGTTTTTCGTAATTCCAACAATATTCGAACAGTTTTTTCGAAATTTTGCTCGGCGTACGAAGATGTACAGTCAAATCACTCGGACGATGTTGATTTTAATTTTATTTTTCATTTTTACAACGAAAGAATATTTGCGATTTTACCTCGGAATCGAAAAAGTTGCCGCTCGATAGGTCGCTTGGATCGATTTTCGAGACTTTTAAATGATCCGTGTCTGCTCTTCTGCGGTGCATGGTAATTACCGCTGACGATCAACGGACCGTGGAAAGCCGTGAAAACTTGTGAAAGAGCTGCAGCAGCAGGTGAAATATTAGCACATAGGTAACTATTATAAGGACGTGTATGTATTCTCGTTTTATGGCAGTTGAGCATATTTTTCACATGTCATAGCGAAGCTGAGGTGAATTCAAGTTTCGTTCGTTCGTTCGTTGATCGTTTATAGCTTACGAGCTATGCAGCAAATGATTATAACGGCATATTAAACCGTACGAGTTTTGTATGGATTCGCGTGCGTTTGCACAACGTGATCGTGCGAAACTTGAACTCTTTGAAACATCTTAACTTTAGCAGTTTTATATACGTTTTTTTTTTTTATTTTGGTTTTTTTTTTTTTTTTTTACGTGTATCGAATCGTAACATTTTATCGAATTATGGTAAAAAGAAAAATTAAACAGCTGTTATTTAACCGCAACGAGGTGTGAAAAAACTTTTTGTATTTGAATTAATTGAAATATTTAGGAGGTCTGTTAATTTTTGAATCGTAGTCGTACGTTATTTAATATTTTGAAAAGTGGAGAATGAGGCAAAAATCGAACGAGCAAAGTCAACTCGTGAAATTTAATTGAACAACGGTGGAAGAAAAAAAAAAAAAAATTACAAGAATTTTAAAAAAGTTGCGCTTCAATTCAATTAACGAACGAAAAAAGTGTTTGAAATTGAATCTGTTGATATCTTTGGAAGATGTATCGATTTCAAATCGTTGTTTTCTCTGGATTTTGAGAACTACACTGAGAAAAATTTCGTTTGTGCAGTAACTAGAAAAATTGAGTAAAACAGGTGTCGTTGAAAAAAAACTGTTTGAACTATATTTTTCGACTGTGGTAAAAAATGAAACTAGTTAAGGACTGAGCGGTAACCGGAACTAAAAATTTTCTCTCGGTGTAGAAAATGAGATGAAAATCCCGAGCTTTCAAGCTCATCCTTTGTTTTATCCCCATGATCGACTAGATATTTTATGTCTAGTTACGGTCAGTGGATAAACGACCTTGAGTAAATGTGGAAACTTCATCTACATCCAAGGCCTGATGAGGCAAATTGAGCATTCGTTGCGAATGAAGAAGTAGCGGTGATATTTTGCGCGCACTGCTTTCCAGCGTTATTACAAACTGCAGAGCTGAATAAATACTTGGTGAAGAGCCGCGTGCAAAACTGCACGTAACATACCTACTGGCACTACGAGTAAGTCGTTGTTAATTTAAAAGTCGATTTACCAACATCGACGAATTCACCCCGCGACCTTTAACGATGAAGATAAAGGTGCGCGGCGGGAAGAAAATTTCTATTCTTCGAATATGTATATCATAAATATATGTAAATAATATTTTTATTCAATTGCAAAACGTCAGGTACCCAAATGATATGGAAATTTTTCACAAATTATCTGATCTACTTACTTCATAGGAGCTTGTTAGGAAATTTGATCGCTCAATCGGGTATCAGCATTGAACTGAAAGGAATTGCTGCAAAACGAGAAGGAATGTGTGCGTGTGTTTCTTTTTTTTTTTTTTTTTTTTTATTATTGTTTTACTTTTTCTTTTCTCGTTGTTTTTTCCTTTTCTCTGCTTACGCCAATTTAATCGCCTTGCAATTCAAGAGCGTTCGCGCGTATGAGCTGCGAAACTACAACAACCGCGTATTATAATGCGTATCGCTCGCTCGCTCGCTCGCTAACTCACTCACTTGCCTCAACGTTTCTTTCGCAAGCCTCGTACGCTTCAGTGAATACATGGGATCTTGAGATACAGGATTCATTATATGCGATGTATTAAATAAATAGGAAAAACGAAGAGAAAAGAGGTAGAGGGAGAAAAAAAAAAAAAATAAAAAAATAAAAAACAAACAAACAGACATACATTCCGTAATGCGGTAATAATAGCTGACCTCTGTATATGTAACAAGCGATATGACGATGAAGTCTCACTTTTCCATCCAAGCATCGTTTTTCCACGACGACAATTTACGGAGTTAGTTTTAAACGGAAATATTTTTTTTTTTTTTTTTTTCCAAATTCAGAACCGCGTGATATCCCGAGAATCATTATCTGTACAATTTCTATTCCATGTATATTTTACAAATTTTTAACCGAAATAATCAGAGGTTTGAAAAATTTCTGCGAAAAATATGCTTGTTTTTTACTGGCATTTAATTTTTAGTGAAAATATGGAAGTTTCGAGGATTTTTTCATCCGTTATATTTATTTTATTTTACGGTATAACAGTTTGCGGAAGAATTGTATTTTAGTCATTTTGTTTTTTTTTTTTTGTTTTTTTTTTTGCAATTTTTGTCGAACAGTGTTAAACAAAAATTATCGACGTGTCGAAAAAGTTGCGCAATAAATTCAATTGCATACGTAAGTTTTGCGATTACATTACGGAAATGAAAAAAAAAAATCTACTCGATTATATGAAACTTTATACTCTTTTTCTCCCTTCTTACGGCCAAATTTCATTCGGAACGATTCAAAAATACGAGAAACAAATGAATAAACCAGTAAATCACATAAGTGGCATGGAAATTAATTATTGAATCAATAAAACTAGCCCCATATCTTTTATTTCTTTTTCCAGCAAAAACTAAGTAAAGTAAATTGAATCCCCTAATCGATGGCCGTTAGGTTTTTTCTGTCCTTTTTTCAGGTTTATCTGTCAAGTTGTTATATGGTCAGATGTTCGTGTAACTCGAACCCGAACCTTTGGGTGAGTCCTCTGGGTTTTGGCGTTAAACATTTTGACGACGGGGTTGAAAATGGAGCGTTTATACAATTTATTCATTGCTCGAAAGCGATACTTTCACCCCTTCAGGGAAAACGGTGCCTAATTTATAATTCATAAAGCCTGGTTTTGTAAAAATACGCTGCTTTAGAAATTTTCTTAAGACAATATTATATTATGTATATATATATATATATATATATACACATTTTTTTACGGAAGTTTAGAATCTGCAGCAGCAGCAGCGAGGGGATGGAGAAATTATTCTTTGCTCAAGTCGCGGGCGGTTAATTACGGCTAATTAACGTGACCGAAAAACTTTCGGGGAGTGCTTTTGACAGACGTCCGGGAAAAATATCCCTTTGAAAAGCTTTTGTCCATTTTCCGATGATGGATTAGGATTTAGCCGTGAATAAAGCCGGCCTCCTAATTAATCAGTGCATCAATCAAGTCCTCCGTGCAACTTGTATTTATATTGAAACGGAGGAATGCAGACCCGGACACGAATATCTCTGCACCGGATAAAGCAAGTGAACAAGAAGAGGCCGGTTTTTCTTCCGAGGAAAAATTGTCGCGATAAATTTATCAACGCGTGTCCGCCTCGACACCTTCTCAACGTTCTCCAGGGTGACATTTCGCCTCTTCGTTACTCCGCAGCTGCACTCGTGAAATATTTCACATCCGCTGCATTTTCCAACGCACTCTGACACTCGCGGTTCTGGTTTAGTAATGCGCAAAAATCGATAATTCGCGGCTCGGATCGCGAGGCGGCAATTCCTGCTTTTCCGCTTTCAAAAATCCCTTCAGGATCATCGTTCTTTGCTCTTCGGTCTTCTTCGCGATACAATTTATCGCAAAATAGCACGCTGCAATTGATTCTCAATTTTTATCAATTGAAAAAATTTATAGTCGAAAGTAACCAACTTTTATCACACTGGATTCATTTTCATATTTTTTTTTTTTTTTGCAAAAAGCTAGAAATATGTGTTATGAAATTTCGCTATCTCTTCGTCATCGAATAAAAGTGGTGGAAAAGTTTTGCAAAAAGTAGCTGCATTATTTTTGAGAAGAGGTTAAGAAAAAAATCTGATTAATAAAAATTCGAATCAAAGTCTTTGTTTCTCTTTCGTTTGCCAATTGAAATCTTTGGCGAATCTGCAACACCGACGACGATAATTCCGCGTTGCGAATTCGCGAGGTCGGTTTCTTGGGCAAGGTTCGCAAATCTGCGGACAGATAGCGTCAGACGTGAGATTCGCGCTGCGATTCATGGAAAAGTGAAAGGAACCGGAAAAAAGGCGAACAGGCGGCAGGCAGACAGTTAAACACGATGGAAAAGAAGGTGAGGACGGTCAGGCGCAGGTTCGCGTTGATTTAACGAAGCAACGCGCCGCGGGTCGACGACACGAAATCACGTTACCAGACAAAACTGGCGAAGCCCGTCTCGTTTTGTCACCGAGACGGCTGCAGGTAAGCTTTTGACGCGATTATGCCCGTTTTAGGAGAGAATTACGCCAAACTTTTTATATACGTCACTGAGAAGAATTCACTTTTTCACAGTTACTGGTTTCCAATGTCGTTGGAATTACAGGTAGAAATGTGATTCAAGTTTGTCGATACTTCGGTTTCGGTTTACCGTGACACTGAATCTGTTTCTTTGCAGCTTTAATTACATTATTTTAGTTAACTAAGGCAATTTATTCCTGCACGAACATTGAATTTGTGCAATAGTTGCAATAAAATCTGGTACGAATTGTCGTAATCAAAGAGAACAGTCGGTGCACGCTAGATTTTCTATTTACAATTGAAAACATGATTTTTATTTAGCAGAAATGAAAGCATGCAAGAGCTTTGTGATAACAAAAGGTAGAAAATTTATTGCTTAATTCTTCTTCAAGGTTAGGGGAATGAAAAATTGAATTGAATTCAGGAATTTTAAGGTTTAAAAATATTTCCGTCCAACCGAATCTGGCCCGATCGATTTACTCATTGGCAAATTTTGCACAAGCCTTTTGTTTGGCAATTATTTTCATCATAGATGCGAATTATGTGGGCGAGGGTCGCGTTCGGCATTCCAGTCACTCGCGAATATCGAGTGCTCCTGGTCTGCTGCACAAGCCTGGAAGGGAGACGCGCGCAAGCTCGCGGATTATACGTATGCATGTATTTTTGCGAGTTTACGCTCGGGCAGCCGAGCCTCCTGCCTACTACATTTTATGCGGCATCAATATTCACCGAATGACGCCGTGAGGTGACTCCTATCGCCCCCGGTGTCGCGATGTCGGGTAGTTTACTTTATACTTCGCAACACCAATCCCCATGCCTATAATGCACGGAATCTTTATCGCTTCTATTCTGGCTGTAAAAATAGAGATTCGGGGCTTTCCCTTTTTCCTGTGACAACTTTTTACCACCTTTTTTCTTTCAATCGCTTTCCCTTTCGTCGAACCTGCAACGTCCGGTAAGTTAAAACTACCCGCTATAGTTTTGTTCAAAAAATAGTATAGACTGCATCTAATTCGCCAGAGCTTGCACGGAATTAAGATGACTTCTGTCTTTTTGCGAAAGCTTGAATTTTTTGCGTAGACGTGTATAACGCGTTGTAAATTCAATGGCGTAAATTGAAAGGGAAGTGAAGAAGATAACTCAAAATTGACGACTTACGATTGAGCGATTTTGCAAGACCGTTGGCGAAAACATTTTGAATTTATATTACGGGCGTAGTTTACCCCTGTCGTTGCTGGGGAGCAGAGAAAGAAACGTTTGGAAGTTAGGATACTGGAATAAGAATTATAAGACCAAGACTAAGAAGTAGCAAATTTTATAGTAGCAATTAAGGGTTAACGCCTTGTATGCAGTTAGTGACTTTTATTAGGTATTATTATGGCAGACGCGTTACAACTATGCCCACACTACCCTTAACAAGACATTTTACTGCATACGATGTCCGCCGATAACTTGGCCGCCTTTTATTACACGTTTAAGATGTTATGAGGCCATAATTCGGGCGGTAGTAATGACTCGTGGAAGAATAAAAAAATAGAGCGAGAGAGAGAGAGAGAGGGAGGAAGGAAGGGAGAGTAAAAACGGGAAAAGGAATACAAAAAGATCGCATCATTGCCGCAGGCTAGACGAAAAATTGTAAAATCAATAGGGCGGTCTTTGTTCCTGTAGCCAGCAGCAGCGGCAGCAGCAACGCGCAGCTTGAATTCGTTCGAAGCTTTTCATTCTGCGTGGGGGGGAAATTGGTCTGAAACACAGGGAGAAAGCTCATTTACTTTTTTTTGTCGGTTCACACGGTACGACAAGGCGATACCGTGTTTCTCGGTATTCCCGGGTATTCGAGAAACCTTGCGCGAAAGGCGTGAGACTCGGAACAAAAAAGCTCCGGCAAAAGCGCCCGATAAAATCATGCGATGGAGCGGTGAGAGGAGGGATCAAAAGATGGAGCAAAAAATTTGCAGGATGATACAGCCGGGGGATAAAGCCACTCGCTAGACTCCACGGGGCTCGGGATTTTCGAAAGCAGAGCTTTTTCATGGCCTTAAGAGCCGACGAAATCTGGTAAAAGGGACACTGATTTTCCCGCGCGATTCTTGGGGCACAGGTGACGATTATTTCAGCCGAAGATCGTCGCCGGTCGAAATTATACGTCAGACCTTCCGTAAACTCATTTATTATCCGCGGTTCGCGACGCTCGCGACATGCCTATAAATTTCACCGCAAATGAGATATTACGGTTATGGTGTTACGATTGACTAAATCGTCGTCCCTCTGCCCTCGTAACGCGGGGTTAACGCCGGAGCTAGCTCTTCGCCTCGGGGGCAGAGGGCTTAGATTGGTTTACATTATACTGCTGGAAGGGACGGACGAACTGTGTCGCACGAAATACGTGCGGCGGGAGAAATTTTCAGTCATGGTCACCATGGAGAGCTCGACGATTTCCATTTTTAATAATAATGGAACATGCGAGGAGAAAAACTTTTGGTTATAGTCACCGTAGGGAGTTCGACAATTTTCATTGCCAACCACAACGAAACGATATACTAGTTTCAGCTATGAAATAAACATCAATTTTGTAGCTGGAACAAGAGAATCATTTCGATTACGATCCCTTGTCTCAACGATGATGCACAAATAAATTGATGTTATTTATAGTCTTGTTGAAATGAAAAAATTAATTGAACCAATCTAACGGATATTAATGTGGCAATAAGCAGAAAATTCGTTATTCACAACTGCCACGTAATCACACTTATAAATACTTACTTGCATCACATTTTCTTTCATTGTTAACAACGCTGAAACCATCAACGTGACGATACTCATTTTAGTATAATTTACTGATGAATGAACTGTAAGCGATGTAATTTTTTTTTTCTACTCCATACGCCGAAGAACTTGGTCATTCTCTGCACGGAATGATAACTCTCTAAGCTACCTACACCTGTTCCGGAATATCGATCCCGGCGCGCCTTCGCTGTTGTTTGTAAACATGAGATTATTGATTATCCGACGATTAATGCCAAGACGTCGTCAATTCTGACATTGCTAAGTAAGATCCTTCTCCGCATTTCAGTTCGATCGCGGATATCGCGTTGAACGGAGCTCCGATCGGTTGTGATTGTGAGTGATGTATCATGAAATTGAGTGATATTGCGTGTTCCCTCGAGTTTTTTACGTGTTAGTGACTGGTCGTGATCCTTTTCGAAATGGAGAAACGCTCAACTCGTAACTTAATTGACGTGGTTAATTCATAGGTTTACTTTGATAATTATTCACAATAAGCTGCCACGATTCGAGCTATGTACTTAAAGACTCCTCACTTTTTATCTGTTCATTCAATTTTAATTGATTAGCAATTAATTCAATTAATACGATAATTGATGACAAGACACGTTTCTTATTGTATAATTGAAATTTCATCAGAGTGGATACAGTTTTCTTTTTTGATACAAGCTTCATTCGATCATGATCGTTTCTTAATAACTGTCGAATATCAAATCCATCTTAAAATTAGCAAATATTTCCCTACTGTTGAATAATCGATTAACCGAAGCTTTTCTAAATTACTTCACGCACAGTTTACAAATTAGGACGTTGAAAATTTCTCGAACTTTTATCAGTGATCGTGAAGTGGTTGAGTGGTGTTAAAAATTGTCATGGAAATCAACGTCTCACTCAGAAGTACGAAGACTGTCCTTCCGAACCTAAAACGCTGTCTCATTGTTCGCAGGTATAATTTTCTCGATACTTTTCTCAACTCTTACCATTAAAATATCAAACAATTCTCATAATTATTTATTTCTCGTGTTTTGTCTGCTTATACAATATTATTTATAAAAGTTTCACGGTAATATCAGAGTTTGATGTTTACCTGGAAAGTAAAAAAATTCAGTCTGCGGTTGGATCGGGGAGGCAAAAAACTCACAGCTATAATCGTATAATGTATACATGATACGTATCTACTGTAAAGTTTGAAAATACGCAGACACGTTAAATTAATGAAGGGAGGGGGGGGAGGGGGGGGGGAGAAAAAAAAAATTCCCTTCCCGACATATTGTAGGAGCGTTGGTTAATATTGTCAGATGCAAAAAATGGTCGTGTGAAAGTTTCGCGCCGATCCTAATCCCTAATTAGACGGGTAGAATAGCTGTGAAAGTTGTGGGCAGAGGTCCCTGTTACCGACAATTACCGACAATTACCGACATCACTGAGACAAAAACATTCTTCTAGAACGTTTTAGATACTAGTTAATCAGTCAAGTTCCAGAAAAAGCTTCGTATCTCAGCGATGTCAGTAAGTGTCGATAAGTGTCGGTAACAGGGATCTGCGTACAGAATTACCGCAGATATTCTATTAAGACGTGAGTTTCGCCGATCAATTAGACCTGATTCTGTACTACACGCGTATATAGTATACCTATAAATTATGTGCACATCACCGAATAACAAGCCACGTCTACGATACTCACTCTTGCCTGGATATAATATTGTATGACAAGTATGAAGACAATTTATAGGTAAACATCATCGCGTTCAACATCGATATTACGTATTCTCAAGGCGTCGCGGCGTTCAGTTTCTCGGTTCGATTATACGTACCTGAACCACCAACGATGAACGGTGCATCTATGAAAACATTTAATGGCCTAACGATAGCGTAACGATCGTCTGGGGAGAAATTAGTTTTAGATTTTCTTCGAGTTATATATATATATATATATATATGCCCTTATGTACATCTATACACACGATGTGAATTATCCCAAGTCACGATACGTCGAAAACTGAATTTCTTTCTCACGTAAGAGGTTCAGATTCGAATCTCAGATGATTTCGAAAAGAAAAAATATGAGCAATCATCCTGGAACAATTATAATTGTACGCAATATATTTCTGATGCGTTGTGATTCGTAGCCGATCGTTTGTTTGGATCTTTGGTTTGAGTTTGATGTTTTTAAGTGAAAAGTGAGCTCGGATGTAAATCACTTTATTACTTCGTTATATTAAGACGCGAGCCCTTTCACCCCAGATTTTAAGATTTAGGAGCGGTAATTCGGGTAAATTTCCTCGCGGCGGTATAGAATTTCAGTGCAGTGATATCAGCAAGGACGTGAGGATCCTCCTCCTGTGTAATTTATACCGAAGAGTGGTAATAACAATCCTGAACAGTGCGGAGAGCCCAGTGTGTCAAAATTTGAATGCCCTTCACCCATAAAGGGCGAGTGGGACTCGTAACTTTTGCTATCCTACATTAGCCGTCCTGATACCTATACATGTAGACGTTCAGGGTGTAATATAACACATACGTATAGTTTAGGATATCTCGGTATAATAATTTTGGACGTGCAGATTAAAGATAATTACCCACGATGCGACTCGGTTTACTGGCCAGTCGTTATATTTTTACTGCCCATCGTAACGTCATCTCAAGGTCTATACTTTACATACGTACATACATATATACCTATATATGTATATATGTATACACATATATCGCTACATGAAGACATTTGTACAGAAATCATCCCCATAATTTTCACACGGTTGATATTTATGTATAATTATACTGTATCAATATTTGTCATTAATTTGCAGTGAAATTCACTTTTAGGAGTAAAAAAGAAAACTTGGTTTAATTGAAATATCGTCGGAGCTCGAGTCGGTTTTCAGCTTTTCTACGTAATTTATGCGTAACTTTTTTTTATTTTCATTATCTTGTTGTTTTTTTTTTTTTTTTTGTTCACTTCTTTTACCATCGTTCTGGGAAACGGTGGGCGGTATTTCAGTTCCCAGAATCCTGGCGCAATGATAAAAATAACGATAGTAATAACAGTAATAATGATGAGGATAATACCAACAATAGTAGTAATACTAAAACAATAACAATACTCGTTACTCAGGGGCTTACAGCCGTCGGGAGACAATCACGGCACAGCTCTGCAGTGCCGAGTTGGAAGCTGAAGAGCGAACGAGAGAAAGAGAGAGAGAGAGAGAGAGAGTAAGGGAGGAATAAGAGAGAAGTTAGGGCTGTTAGTAGGATGCTCACCGTTCTCGCGTTGCCCTCAGGGGATGGAAATTTGGGGTTGTTTTCTTTGCGGCGGTTGGCACAGGTGCACTTCGCCTAAAACGACGGCTCAGCTTCGCCTCCAGATTTAGCTGCCCGTAATTACTCAATTTTCATTTTGCTCCGAATTCGTGTTTTTTTTCCTTTTTTTTTTCTCTCTCTCTTTACTTTCCGATCCCGCGTCTTCGCCAATGATCCTTGAGCTTGAGAAGGATCATAACGAAAGAAAATTCACAGTCATTGTACGAAGGAAAATCGTCCTGGAGATACGCGGTTAGGAAAAAAAATGTTCCAACAGGTGAACTAGAATTTTTGGGTCGATTTAACCATTTTTTAATCTATTACTAAGTGGAATGGGAAAAAAGCAATATTTGTAAATTAAATGTCGATGTGACAATTCAAATTTTAAAATTAGAAAAATGTGTTTCTTAATCAATAACAGAAATGTTACAAATAACACAAATATAAAGTGGACCTGTCGGTGCATTGTGCTAAGTTAAATTTTTCCAAGAGTCTACAAGATTGAAAAAAACCTTGAATCGACAAAAATTAATTTGGACATTTCGCGGAGCTGTTTTATTCGATATTCGCGAAAGTTGTAGCCGAACAAGCAGTGCGCGAATTCCCGACGTTGGGCAGGCATCATCTGGAAGTTTCACGTCCAAAGTCGTAAAAGGAAAACCCAGAGCTTAAGTTATACGAGATTACGGAGCTTGCAGTTTGGAACATTGCATCGGTACAATGATATTATTTTTGTTTTTTAAATTTAGAGTGAAAGGTATTCGTTAGAAACGTACGTGTCTGTATTTTAAGTCGTTTGTTTAATTCTTAATTTTTTTATTTTTTGATAATTGTGAATTTCCACGGCTGCAAGATCCGATCACTTTCGCATCTATTTACAATTATTCCTTGACGCTGAAAATCTTGCATAGCCGGCAGGCGTAACCGGTAGGGAAAATTACACGCGTGCGAAGGTGCGGAGTGAAAGTTATTCGAGTGATTGTTTGCATGGTAATTTTGTAATTAGAATCTCGTACGACTCGAGGCTTTAGGCAGCCGTAACATCTGTAAGATGGTGAACTTATACTGAAATAATAGAACGAGGGGTTCACCCACCGTTCACCCTGCCCGTGTTACCTTATACCTAACAACTCTATGTATGCAGAGGCTTGTATTACAACCCCTACCCACAAGATCTCTGCAAGGGTTGCAGCTACCCATTGAAATTAAATTGGGGTTAAGACAGAGGAAAGCTTAGCCGATGGTGATGATTCATTTCCCCAATTTATTGTAATTCAAAATGACAAATTTATACCTGATTAATTTTCAATCATCATCGTCGACGAATATCGTTTCGAACCGTTTACCGATTCGTTCGTAGATTTCGTGACTTAGGATGAAAAAGAAAAAATTTCAAGGGATGATTTCGGTCGAAGATAAAAAAAAAAATCAGCATTGAAGACTTTGGTTAAAATGATGCGGTGATAATTTGCTTTGATGGGTGATTTCGTAGCTGTTCCTGGCTCCCACTATCGGAATAAAATAGGGGATGATGGGGGGACCGGGGTGGGTGGAATTGCTATATTGATTATACTCTACGGGGGTTGGGAAACGAATGGCGCGAAACAGTAATAACGATTCGAGTCGTCGGGACGACCTTTAATTCGCGAGCGCGGGCGACAAATGCCTGGTAAATATTAGAGCGTCGGGGGTGGAGGGAAGGGGTTCGCGGGGTGCGTGGCGTGGCGTCCCGACGTGTTCGGGGGTGGCGGCCGTCGGGCGGCCCGGGAGAGACATTGAACTCTGCAGTCGACTGCAGGAGAGAGCCCGCCGGGCATCGATTCGTCTGTTCCAGAAGTGAGAGGGGCCCTTCGAACTAGCCGGCCGTCGCCCCCCTCCGCGATCATGCAATCAGCTGAATCCGCGATTCGATTCCCTCAAGGAGGCCTCGATCATCCGGGATGATTGATCATTTTATTTATTTTTATTTTTTTTTTTTTCATTTTATTCGGACGATTGGGGTATTTATCAAATTTTTATACCTGCCTTGTATATTCGTAAGCTCCGCGGGGTGAGAATGACCGAAAATGATGGATTTTCAATTGAATCGATTATTTTTTCATAATCGATTTTTGTTATTCACTCCCATGAACGACGCGACACAATATCAATTTATGTGATTAAATTAGTATCAATTATTATCACTGTCTTAATCACTAACTACTTATTTGATATAACAAGTGAAAGATAAATTAATATTTTCACCAGAAATTGAAAGATATTTTCAACGATATCATAAATCGGTAAACAACTTTTCCGCCACGAAATTTTTGTTTCGTATGCACCGTTTAAACAAAAAAAATACGAAATAATCGATTAATCGATTCATTTTTACCGATACGATCGAGTCGTTTTCGATTATTTTTTTCGACTCCATTAAACGACGCATCGATTGATTTTTAGCTTGGCGGCCATCGGAGCGCGGGGATCGTTTTCAAAATACAAAAATACAAAATATCAGACTGTAAACGGAAGCTTGGATATTGGAGTGACTCGTTTCAGGCTACTTCAAAGCTGTTGAAATTCAAAGCTGGTAGATTTGGTCGATTTTATTGTAAAAATTAGCACCTTTTATTCAGCATTAGACTCTGTTTTAAAAATACACTGATGCACTTTTTTTTTTTGTCGTGCTTACATGGTTGAAATATCAAATTTAACGAAATTTTATCAATATATCGATTATGTTCGACAAATGGCGGTTTTGAATTCGTAGGTGAGAAAAGAGAAAATTGAAAATCTGTATTCGTGATTTCGTGGAAAACTGTCTTCTGAATAAATTGAACAATGGTAGAGTGAAATTGAACGAATTTTCCAGATTTTTAACCATTTTTAATGCGCTTTAAAATAAAGTTGTTTCCGCATTTTTTTATTTTGTACAGATTTTTTCCAAAATCATTATATAACCTCTTTAAAGGCAACCAATTTTCCAGAGTTTCAGAACTGTGGCTAATTGGAAGAATAATTCCGATTTGGAAATATTACGTAAGTTACATAAACTTGAATTTACAATATTCAGAACTGTTTGTATGAATAAGAGCAAAAAAAAAAAAAAACAATAAACAAACAAACGTATTTCAATATCGAAACGGAACGATTATATCTACCCGATTAATTGGAAATAAATTAAATAATACTGTACGTAGTTTATACTTGGCACGATAAAAGCCAATACTTGATATAACAGGAAACACATAACGTAATAAGTAATTTTGAGCAACGTGTATTCCCGTAAAAATATATATTGGTAAAAGTTTACCACAAAAATTTCATCAACCCGTATCGAGCTTGCGATGCGATTCGTGCAACCTGCGAGGTTTCGATCAGATAGTAGAAGCTAGCTGTAGTAAAAGCGAGTCGGTTCTACTTCAGCGAGTGAGAGGTTTCACTTTCTGTCGAAAGTTTTATCTCCGGAACCGACAGACAGACAGACAGACGCGGATAAGCTGTTAGTCAAATTAGAATCAGTCTGCGCGAGATAGTCGATCCCTCCGGAGTTTTCGGGGTAGTAAAAAAAAAAGAGATCAAACGTTGCGCGGCGTTTCTCGTATATATCAGTTGCAAAATCGGTAAAAGTGAAGGAAAAAAAAAAATAAGAAAAAAACGAAAAAACCTGCAGCAGGGTCGAATCTAATTCCGCTTTTCGACCGATCGTTCTAACGTCCAATCGCGATATTCTCACAGCGAAAACAGCTGCCGCGAGAGGCGTAACAAGTGTCAGAGGCGAAAGGGGTAGTTTCGCCGAAAGCTCGCGACGGCTGTTTATTTATGCCGAAAGAAATTTATGGGTGTATAAGGTAAGCGTTATCTCCGGGTAAACAATATCGAAAGAGAATTTAAGCTTTTGTCTCTTTCACTCTTTCGACGAATCGCCCGGAGGCTCGATAAAATAAGAATTTATTTGCATACCGGTTCCCCCCTACCCCTCAAACCTCAGAGAGAAAAAACCGTTTCGTCTCATCGATGAGTAGGTATTGAAAATTTTTCGTTTCACATTTATTTGCAGTAATTCTTCTGCATCGAAGCGACGATGTTTTTTTTTTTTTCTTCGTATACATACATATATATAAGGTATATTCTTGCAAAATGACGATAATTCTCCGACTCGTAGCTGATTGTGCGGAATCGTTCTTCCTGTTCGAAGGGTCGCTTTTTCGTCTCGGTAAGGTCCGGGTAATTTTCGATTGAATAAAATATAAATTTCCAGCTACTTCTTGCGAAAAGTTATATTATATGTAACCCCTCGCAGTATCGGCGGTCAGGCAAGGGATAAGATATTGCGGTCATGTCCCTCCATCTGTGTCGCATATCTCTTAGGTGCCTTATGTAGGCAGGGTCCTAGATCTGCGAAGGGATATAAAGGAACGCTTCAAAGATCACCACTTAGGGTCACCCGTGGCGTTACCGCTACATCGCATCCGACATCTATGCCTCCTCATCCCCTTGCAAAATCGCGAAATATCTTCGACGGAAAGCATCTTTTCTCCCCATTGCGAGAAAGAGAGAAAATGTAGCAAAAAAAAAAAAAATCATCATACTCGAAATATCGGTAATAACGGCATATATTCTTCTTTGTCAACTCGACTGCTTTTGCTGTCCATAACTTTCCTCGTATTTTCTGTCACACAAAATCGTTTTTGGCATTATTGTGAAATTATTTTCTTCCTGTTTTAGAAATTTTTTTTTATTTCAAAACCGTCAAATGACAAAATACTGTACAATCATCTTTGAAACGGCGAGACTTGCGATTCTAATCAATCAAAGATTTGATTCGAATTTCTCAAAACAGTTGAATAAAAACGAATAAAAAAAAAGATTAACCTGCGCAAAGAGATTGTCGATGAAAAAATCAGCTCAATATCAATAGACGAAGTGTTAACCTTCGTATTTCCTAACCTAACCTAACCCAACCTTCATATTCGCGATTAAGCTCGGTTCTGAATTTACTCCGTTCCAAAAGAGAAAGATGAAGGAAATTATTTGTAAATTTATCGTTGCACCTTTTTTATGCACAGCGAGAAAATTTAAATGTAAATTTATCAATAAGTTTCCGATCTTTGAGTCTCGGGTAATTGCACCGATAAATACAGGAGAAAAGCTCGCGTTAAATACGTATTAAAAGTTAAAAAGAAGGGTGGTTTCAGCTGGATATATTCGCTTTCGTTTATGACGGAAACGTGTTGGAATGAAATACTTTGAGCTTGCAATACTCGGCGCTGAAGGGTGGCTGGGTGCTCACCCTGTACGTAACAACGGGTTACGCGTACGGGGAAAGCTTTAAAACTCACTTTCACTACCCAATCGTAAAACGAGCTAGTTATACCGCAGCCGCGCCACCTACGTTTTACTCCGAGTCGTTTCGCCTCGACGTTATGTGTGTGCAAAGTATAACGTTATGGTGTTTCTTGCCTTATACCATGCGCAGACCTAAACAAGACATTTTTTAAAGTAAACTTATGCGGAATTCGATGCGAAAAAAACCAACGTATGAACCTCACGATTGTTTTGATTTCGTTCAAAAAATTTTTCGCAATTATCGCAACTCTGAAATTGTACCGTGAATTTTTCCAGCCTTTTACATCTAACCGGTTAATTATTTATAAATACTGAGCGTTGTTTTGCAAAGAACGTTTCTTGAAATTCTCGAAAATTTTATTTTCTTTTCCTAATATTTCCAGACCAATACGGTGATGTGACAATTTTTTTTTCTATTTTTTGTTGGCACTTTCGATTTTGTTGTTGAAAACATTAAACATTGTTCAAACCGTCTGAAAATTCCCAATACATCTTCAAATCTTTTTTTTTATTTTCGTTTACAACATTTCTAGATCGGTTTCATTATTATTATTATATCACATATTTGGAATAGAAGATACAGGTTTTTGAGAATTTTAAAAAGCTCCTGTTCAAAATCTCTTCAAATATCCATAAATAAGTGAGTAGTTGTATAAAAAGTTTGACAAAATTCGAGGTACTGCTTCAGACGTTGGTCGGTTTCCCCGCACATAGATTTTCAGAAAAGGAGTTGAAGGGAGAAATGATTTCTTAAACAAATAAGAAACATCAGAAGCGCAGAAATTGTTTGGGTACAGTGTTGAGTATTTAATTGGAAGTTAGTTTTTTGCAAAGTTTTATCGTCGAGCCGACGCGCGACGTTGAGAATTTATTTTTCGGCCGCGAACTTGTTCGAGAGAGAAAAACAAGTAAGCCTGTAAGCGAAGAAGAAAATTTAACCCACCTTAAACTTCCTTTTTATCAATTTTCTTTCGAAGTTTTTTTTTTTTTTGTTTTCTTCTCTTTCCTTTCCTTTTTTGTACGTCTTGTTCTCAGTTATATTTAGCCACTTTGCAGTCGAATGAGTTGAAATTAAACTATAACTCGCGAAAATTGACCCTGAGACTAAATTACACACCGAGGATTAAATCCAAGGTTGAGTTACGTCGAGTCGAGAAGGCAAAAAATAAAAAAAAAAACGAAAAACAAAAAACGTTGTAGTCCAACAAACGTCAGACCCTCTCCAATTCGATGTGTACCTAATTAAACTTTTTTTTTCAACTGTGGGTAAAAAACATGACGTCGCGTTGTTTGTTTTTCTTTTCATTTTAGATTTTCGCAGGATCTCGTGTGAGAAAAAAAAAAAAAAAAAAGAAACTATTCGCGAAGCTATATCCAAGTCTCTCCTTTATCGAAAAGCAATGATACGAAAACACACTTCAGCCCTAAAGCTCGGCGGCGTATCGCCTTCGCGTAGTCGCAATCCATGGGGAGTCTCTGGAGTTTGATAAGAAAAGCGTAGGTACAATATTCGAAGGAAGGAAGGAAGGAAGGAAGGAATACACACACGTTAAATTTTCCCGGTTCCATATTTTCGTTCCCCCTTATTTCCCCGTCAGGTTCCACGCTTGACTCGCGTGGTTCGCGAAATGCGCATAATATGTTATACTTGAAAATCTTCTACTACCTCCTAAACTTAACGTACCAGAACCAATCCGACCCCCGTTGTGATTTTGGCGATATTTTTGCGCCGCCTTCAGCCTTCCGCCAGGCTCCTTCTTCCATCCGCTTCCGCTAAATCTTTTAACCGGATATTTTGGTAAACGGTTATCGACTGTCGCCCACGGCGATGCGCCCTTTACACACATTTTTACACCCCTGCCAAACTCGGCAGCGAACGTAGCGAGAACCAGTTACGAGTCATTCCAAATTTCTTTCCTGTTTCTGAGACTCGATTTTTATACACTCGTTTTCGTCCCCTTGCATCAATTTTCCGAAACGCAAATTCGAGCTGGGTTTTTTCATCGGAAGTAGATTTTTTGAAGGGGTGGGTCGAGAATTGGAGAAACTTTGACGCGAGACTTTTAAGATCACTTTGAACAGCTGTTATTGTTTCGCGAAAGTTTGGGGATTGTTTCGTATAATCGTCGGACCTATTTCGACACTTTTTGCACAATAATTTTAAAACCGTTATTACGATTTTTGTAAAATTTCGTGCACATTTGGTGCAATTTTTGCATAACCTCAAGTCATTCATGTCCAACTTAAATGCTTTGATTGTGAGATATAAATCAAATCCGTGACAAAACTCGATTGATTCGATTTAATTTTAAATTGATACAATTATTTATTTATTTGTTCTTGCAAAAATGATGAAATTACATCAGAATGAAATTCTTTTACTGAAAAATGTCGTTTCGAGTGAATTAAGCGCGGTTAAATAATTTCATGGTAAACGATTTTCGAATTTGAACGCTAAAGCTGAAAATCAACCTGTACAGTAATTAAAAAATCAGTAACGAATTCACCCCCCTTAAATTTTATTATTCGCAAAAAATTGGCCAATTTTAGGGCTGCTTAAAATGGTGGCGAAAATCGATTTTGAACAAAGCTGCATATCTTCCGCAAGGCATATGAGAACGAAAGTAACAGCAAAGGTTGTGACACACCCTTTAAATTTCCACCCGTAAACCTGACGTAGAAACGGTGAGTTTTATATACGATCGAAAGGGAAAACGGACGCTGCAAATGTGCAAGTGAATGTTGTAGGGTGTAAAAAAACGACTCGGTAATAATAACTGGGGCATTAATGAGGCGGTAAAAGTAAATCCGCGACAGTATCTAGAGCTAGAAGTGAATGCGGGGTTGATTTTTTGCCACCACTAGGTGACGAGGATAAAAATATGTAATGCACTGAGAAAAATTTCATTTCTTACAGTAACTAGAAACAGCGAGTAAAACAGCTATCGTTGAAAAAACGGTTTGAATATTGTTGGAATTACGAAAAACGAGGCACGCCTAACCATTTTGCGCTATCGTTTTCGACAGATACTTTACGATATTGAGTAAAAGATTTTTGTCCGTTAGGAGGGAGCGACAAACAAAAAAAAAAAAAAAAAAAAAACAAAAACGTGGAGTAAATGAAAAAAGATAGCGCAGAAAAAAAAGGATAAAATCAATTACCGGAAAATAGCGCCGAGACAAAAAGAAAAAAAGAAAAAGGAAAACGCTTTCGTTGACGTGTGAAACTGCTTTCACCGGTCCTCCGACGTCTGCATCGTTCGCCCTCTCAAATCCCTAACCATTCAACAGATATTCGATCTCACGTCCCACGCATCAGACTCCGCGAAACCTTACCGAGGCTATTTATTATTGAACCGTTGTCTCGATTTTATACGACTTTTCTAACTCGTCGCGTTTGGGGATTATATAGTTAGATACTGTTCGAGAGGGGCGAGAGGGGTTTAAAAGCTATGGCTGGATGAACAAGAGAGCTTTAAGCTTGCAGCAGGCATCGCGGGATAATCGCATTCATAGTCATGTACGCACACTCGCAACGCGACATTGTCTGCATGACCGGCAAGCGGATTGAGATAAACCT
The DNA here is from genome assembly GCF_021155775.2 of Neodiprion pinetum. NCBI lineage: Eukaryota > Metazoa > Arthropoda > Insecta > Hymenoptera > Diprionidae > Neodiprion > Neodiprion pinetum. Next base: position 4,353,221 of record NC_060235.2, read on the forward strand.
TTTTCCAGAAACATGGCAAAGCCTGCTAGACAAATAAAAAATAATTTTCCAACGATGCTGGTTGGCGATTTTGTTTAAAACATTTTTTCTTTTCTTTTTCCCCCTTCGTTGAATATAAAATACGAGTAAACCAATTTTGAGCGAAACATCGTTTCCCGATTTTGAGTTTATGTTTGAATAAATGAATTTTGATTCTATACATCGAATAATAACCATAATCTTCATTCGTTACTTGTAAATTTTGCTTTTGTGTTTTCTTACGTTGGTAAATAACCCCGGTAAACACGATTTTGGAGCCTGGGTTCTGGATGTAAATAATAATTAAACAAACTTCAGTTTCGCATTTAAGTTTTTGAATAAAATTGATTTGAATGTGAAACTGAAGAATGGTAATTGCTATTTATAATAAATATTCGAGAAAATAAGTATTACAAAGGCAAACTTCATTTAATAATACTATTTTTCTTTTATCAAGTTACGTGAAAATAAATTAAAATTTGAGATCTATGAACCGGATTCAAAATTCGTGTTGACCCGTTGATTATACCTATTCAAAAGCATTTTTTTGATAATTTTTAAACAATATTCATAACGATTCGTCGGTGTAACTGATACTCGATTTTTCGCCGAACTTCCACCGAAATCGATGAAAACGTTTCTCCGGAATTCAGAATGCAGTTCGTTTTGAGTTCGTGCAAAAAAAAAATTGCAAATAACGTCTTCCGCGTTTTTTGAATTTCCATACGTCGGAAACATAATTACGTAGAGAATTTCTGATCCGGGAATTTGCCGTTTCACAATCATTGTTAAAGCGTGAAAGATAATTTATGTACAAAGTGGCGCGCCTGACTTGGCGCGATAATCACGTTGAAAAGTTTCTCGCGGATAAATCTGCACGGAAGTAACCATAAAATTACGAGACCCGTTTCCGGGGCGGATGGCGAACCCTTTCATTCGCTGGAGCGAGAGTATCGGTGAAATAAAAGAGCGATTAATTATTGAGGAAGATGGGTAACGGAGTTGAGCTATGATTTATACGGCTTAGGGGTGGATTTTCTAGTTTGAGCCATCTCCCACCCCTGTAAAACTATTTCACCCCATTTCGCGACCCCCGCTGGGATTCACGTGCAGTCTGCCTTCGCGAATTCAATTCTCTTTGTCTCGACGAGTTCGCGATGAAATTTCAGACGGAAAGATGGATCGAAATTCGCTGTAAATAACGGTTATATAAAATGAAGAAGTTCGTTCAGTGCGAGATTGAAAAAATTCTTTGTTCCAAAAAACAAGCAAAATAAGCGGCTTTAGACTGACTCAAATTTTCCGTTTTCACACTGCAGATTCCGAGTTCATAAAAAAATAAATAAAAGAATGATGTCCAATTCGAATTCCGAAATAAAAATTCGAATACCGTATTACATAAAAATATGACGATTTTTTTTTTTTTTTTTTTGATTTTGTACAACCATAAAGGATCCATTGTTACAAATTATCGAAATCTGACTTTGGGTTCGTCATCGGTGACCCAAAAAACCTCCAACTCCTAATTTATACCAAAATCGGAATATTTTTAGTTTTTTACTCACCATATCGGATCGCTGTTTTGGATTTCGCAATCTGACTTCAGATTCGTGATCAGCAACCCGACATACCGACGATTACCATAATTTTCATCAAAATCCAAATGTTTTTAGTTTTTTTTCAGCTTATTGAATACGCCAAATTTGAATCTCGCAAATCTGATCTTAGATTCGTGATTAGCGAGACAAAAAGCTTCTCAGTAGTAATTTTCATCGAAATCCATTCATCCATTCCAAGATAGCATCATTTTTATTTGATTTTTGGAATTTTGTTACATCAATAATTGAAAAAGTAGTGAACGGATGAAAGCGAAAGTCAGATTAATTCTAAGTTTGGAAAAGCCGCGTCGATTGAGATCAAGATCACTAAAATCCGGTGACTCGTTATCGAGATTTCCACGAACAAAAAAATTTCGACGATTCTCTGAAAATGATTGGCGGTGATTCTCTAATCTTCAAAACGAGGATATCTGGTGAAAATTGATCTTTCAATTTTCGGGGTGATTACAATAACTTCCTTTTTTCTCTGAAAACATAGAAACGGGAAGTTGAGAAAGAAAAAAAAAAAAATCGGACGATTTGCGAACAGGTTTTTCTTATTCAAACGAATAATTCACCTTCTCCTTTATCGTTCGCGATTAATTTCCCCAACCGCGTTGTGCAATGCAGGTGATCTCACATCGCGAAATTCACCTTGCGTGCAATTTCCTGATTTACAATCCCAACGGCGATGGGAAAAGGGGGAATATTTGGTTGTATAAAAATCGCGGATATAATGCGGACGGTTCAGGACGGACACCGAGGTTCGCAAACTCCTGGAGGTTATTGACGAGGGAATCGCGTGTTGGAGAACGGCTTGTGTGTGCATCAACCTTTACCTCAGGGTAAATGGCCCCGTTATGTTTATCCCACGATGCAATCTAAAATATTGTTGCATTACAAGCCGCGTAATGTATCCTAAAGAATTTCAATTCACTCTGTAAGGAAATAAAATTAGCGTGCTTATCGCTGATGCTTCGAGAATGTCTCGACAATTAATTTTGCATTCTATTATAAAATTTTTTTCCATCACGATCATCGAATTAAACACTCTAAATTTATTCCTATCGAAATTGTTCAAACGATTTAAGAGGCGAAGTTATCAATTTACTCTTTTTACGTACTTGAGCATCTTATACAGTAAAAGTTGACGAACATTTTTTGTTCGTTTTTTTTTTTTTTTTTTTTTTTTTTTGCAATGCGGTTTGGCATTATCCTCCACAATTAGAGACGTTCTCGGCCTCGTCAGACGTTCACCGTTACATTTACGCGTCACACACACACACACACACACACGCGTGTACGTTTAAAACGAAGCTCGTCGAGGTGGTAATCCTTGTAATAGCGAGAGCTTAATGAACACTAGCTGGGGGCATAACCTTTGAGTCTGTCACGTCGTCTCCTCGGCGTCGTTTCGTTTAACAGGGACGAAAATTGGTGAAATTTTAATCTTTACTGCCAAACTCGCAAGCGAGAATGAAATTTTGCGGGAATTGCAAACTCCGCCATTAATCAGATGCTGCTGATTTTAATTATGATTCCCAGCTTCACCGCGGGAATTTTTATAACCGAGTGTCTTTGCTTCGCCCTGCGCAGTAGAAGCTGAAAACAAAAAAAAAAAAAAAACAAAAAATACAAAAAAAGAAACTTTTATTCTTCTGTACCTAGAAGGTGCGCAGTGAAAAGCAATTTTCACTTTTTTCAGATTTCAGATGCTCTCAACCTTTTTTTCGGCATTCGTTCTTTCTTATCTCTCGGATCGGGGTAAAAAAGTATAATTGCTGATTCATAAAAAGACCAGAATATAGAATTTTCATATACGCGAAAACTTTTGTCGTAGAATTCAAAAATGCGAAAAGTTGAAGTACAGAAAATTGAAAACATGGTAAGCTGAAGTACAGAAAGACAAAATATAGAAAGGTCAAAACATGGAACAGCAAAATCGAGAATCTGTACACGATTCTATATTATCGAGAGAAATTCCGATGATTTTAGAGTTTGGTATTCTACGTTTTAACCTTTTTAATCTTATACTTTCTTATACTTCGACTTTCAAGATTTTTAAATTCACCATAGCGAGAAATTTTTAGTTCCGGTTACCGTTGCGAAAACTTAATGCTCGTGCAACAATAAATCAACGTTAAAGCCTTATTTAACTATACCTTTTTTTTTAACGATACCTGTTTTACTGTACTTATCTAATTACTGTAAAAAATGAAATTTTTCTCAGTGTGTATATTCAAGTTTTCGCTCTTTAAAAAATTCTGCATCGCGACCCTTTGACTTTTTGATCCTTCTATATTATTACCCCCACCCATCTCTCCACCTCCTTCTCCTCCTCTTCTAGTTCGCGACTCCCGGATGGACCCGAATTTTCCGAGGGAATGAGGCGGCTTCGCATTAAGCTGGGTTTCTCACCCCCGATTCAGCGGCTACATTCGACTTGGGCTGATTGGCCGTAGACGAGAGAATCTTGGTGCTTACCTCTGCAGGAGTTGTACGGTAGAATTTTCCGCAGGATAGAATGTTTCCGAAATGACGAAACCCGCGACGACGGCGTTATAGGAGCGACATCTCGTTTTAGCATCTCATTCAGCCGCCGAGACGCGGCTGTCAAACTCGGAGTTCTTCCAACGAACCCCTAAAAGGATCCCCCTTAATTTGACATCTTTTCCTAGCTGCAAACCTCGAGTTCCGCCACGTCGACTCTCCTCCTCCTCTTCCTCGACACTCAGACTATTTCATTACTTGTTATTTTTTTACCCTCCTCTACCCTCCTTCTTTCCCTTGTTCTTCGATTTTTTATTTTTTTTTTTTCTCTTTTTTTTCCGATCGTGACGACCTTTGAATTCACGCACTTACCATGTAAATGTCGAGAGCGATCTCCCTCGCAATATCGACTTCTTTATGCATGCTTCCTAACCGCTATTAGAATGTAGGGCGAATTCATTCACCGCTTTTTCAATCGTATCCATTCAATTATTACAACCCGCGATATTGGACCGAATTTTTTTTTTTTTTCTTTTTTTCTCAACCGCTTCTCAAAGCCACTCGTGCGTCTGTTAGCACCGCTTTTATTTGAATTCACGCAATTATACAGACTCGTAAAACTATTACTTTTTCATCGAGTTTCTGAAACAATTTACTTCCAATCAATACTCGTCTACCCTCAAGAACGATTAAACAAATTTCAACATTTTCTCATCATTTTTCTTCGAACACTTTTTTATTTATTACTCCCTTCGCATCAATTTCGAGAGACGATAAAATGAGAGAGCATTCGATCGGCGGAAAGTCATCTTACCGCTTCTATGAAATTCGCGGTACCGCAAAAGATGGTCGGTTAAAATTTGACTCGTTTCAAATCTCCGAGTGTCGAGAGGGAAAAATAAACGAAAAATCGTATAAGTAAATGAAAAACAAAAAAAAAAAGAAAACGTATTACGGAATCGCGCGGCAAGGTTCGCGGATTAGCGCAAGTACGTCGGTGATTTCCTCGGAGCTTTTCCTCTTTATTCACCGCCCCTCGCTACGTGGCGTATTGCCCTTTTCGTCCTGAGTATTTTTCAGCCCCTTATTCGTGGCCGGCGCGACATCAAATCACGAACCGAACACGAGCTACTGGAGCTTTTTTATCCACGGCACGAAGCCTGACAAATTCCAGTTAACTCAACGCAACGGGGTGACGGTGTATAAATTTTTTCGATTTTAAGCTCATGTATCTCCCGCAGCTTGCAGCTGACGCGTACGGAAAGCAGCTTTTTGACGCAGACAAATGGCAGAACGGGAATGCAAGAAGGAAACCGCAGCGACGACGCGACTTGGAAAAAAAGCTCGATAGAAGAAGTTCACAGGGAAGCAGAAGCTTCGCGGATTAGTATTTGTCCCAGCATTTTCATCCCCTGCGCGAATGAAATAAATTTAAACTACGAGTCGGCTCGATTAATATCCTCTGGATTTCTATTTTCTTCACGCTCCCAAAGTACTGTTCCAAAAAGTAAATGAAGAAAAAAAAAAAAAAGAAAAAATGGAATGTCGAAAAAGAAAAATTTGCCGATGTGGGATTAATAATTTTTTGATTCTTCTCTTCTATATTATATTAACAAGATTCTGTACGAACTTTAGCGATTTCTTCGAAGGTCGAAGAACCCCCCCCCCCCCCCCCCCTGCCCCAACTTTGCAAGCTCAATACCTTATTATGTACACAATTCCAGCATTCGACGTAGATATGTATGCGTATATATCGCGTGTCTAACGGTGTAAGGTCGTATTCGCTAAAAATGCAATTTTAATGGCAAAATAAGAGATTAAGTAGCAAAAAGTTTTTAAGGTGGAAGCAGTAAAGAAAAAAATAGCAGCAGCTATTGATCTTAATTAAACTGTTATTAAATTTCAACCTTTCCGACGATATTTTCATGTCTCAAGCCTAGATAGGATAAAGAAAAAAAATATACGCTCCTTTGCCTTTTTCGAAAGCAAAAGTTCGTAAGGTGGCGCTTTTACGATCTTGTCTCATTAGATACCAGATATGCATATTTATATATGCAGAATTGTATACAGATGACGTAGAAGACAAAGGGGAAAAGTACTTTGTTCGATCGTATTTCCTCCAGCGTTGCGCTCTCTTGCGAGCTTTATTACAAGCCTCGCTTTTCTCTCTTTATACGTGAAACCGCACGTCCTTAGTCGGGAGCCCGTATTCGGTAGGGATGAAATTATTTCAGACGAAGAAGAGTCGTTTTCGTCTTTACGCGCCACGGAGTTACGTCTGTAATAAATATAATCGATTACTAATTTTTCGCCTGTTTGCGAATCGGTAATATTGCGATATTATTCGGCTGACGCACGAAATTTTTACGCTCTACAACGTATATCTATATACTGGAATTTATTTTCCGATAACTTTCAACCCCGTTCGTGACACCGTGCAATTCGCGGCTTCTCGAATGGCGAAAGAATTCTTCGCTTTTGCCACGGAGGAAATTGCTTTTCGATTCCTCAATAATCAAAGAATCGCTACGCAGGAATATACACGTATAGGTACATAAAGCTTTCAAGAATGTCTATCGGGATCAAGTAAAAAGAAAGAAGAGTAAAAACGAAACGAGTTACAGGAAAGTCGGGAACACGGTGTTGCTGAAACAAGATAAAGAGCTTAAAGTAACGAATTCAAGTAATGACATGATCTTACAATCGATTGTCATTACACTGAGAGATATTTTTATTTCCGGTTACCGTTCAGTCCTTAACTATTTTCATTTTTTACCACAGTCGAAAAATATAGTTCTTGGTAGAAAATGAAAATCAGTTTTCTAGCTGTTACCGGAAAGTCTAATATCCGTTGCTATTCTTTCTCATTACGATCACTGTTGCTAGATTTTCTTGCAACTGTTGCGAAAATTTAAAGCTCGTGCAACGATAAATTGACGTTAAAGTCTTGTTTGACTAAAAAAGTAGAATAAACCTCACAAACTGATTTTGCGTTGCAATTATCAAAAAAGGATCGACAATAGCGCAAAATGGTTAGGCGTGCCTCGTTTTTCGTAATTCCAACAATATTCAAACAGTTTTTTTAACGATACCCGTTTTACTCAATTTTTCTAGTCACTGTAACAAGTGAAATTTTTCTCAGTATATAAACTTACGATTTATCCCATCTTCCGTACTTCCAGGTTGTCCCGAATGTCCTTAAAATCCTGAAACCCAAGGATCCAAGTTTTTTTCTCCTCCTTTTCGCATATTCCTGATATTGCAGAGAATTAATAAGTGTGACATTCGAAGACGGTGCAACGTAGAAAATGTGGAATCTGTATTTCTCATTGCTCTTTGATTTATTTCCAAACTCCGCGAGTATAATCAGTAATATCAGCATTATTTCTGTAGTCCGTCTCCTTTAATCGTTTTATTAATCTCTAGACATTAATTGACTTAGCGTTGTCGATGCTTATCCAAAATCCAACAAATATAACGTTTAAGATACGTGCAAATAAGATACATAAGCTATTCCTGCGATTAGCAAAATAACCCTTTGCCTGTGAACGCGAATAACTATTATTATTATTTACATTGTATTATGATTACTGTACGATTATTATTATTATTATTACCATTATTATTCATCGTTATTCGACTGCTGCAAAGTGAAACGTATAACCAAGGGTGGTATATGTATATATATATATATACATTATACATATGTGTAATCTATGTATATACTATTCGTCTGGGCAAATACGACTGAATTATCGCTAAGCAAACATGGTAGTGAAAATGCGACGCGCATTGCTCTCGAGTTTATACCGAGGAATTATCAGATCGTTTAATTTTCGTTTTTATTCCCGCGTGTTTTCCTTCTTTCTCGTTCGTTTGCGGGGAGGAGGGGGGGGGGGAGAGAAATAAGTGAGAGAAAATGAGTAAATGAAAAGGTGGAAAGCGAGACGGACAAACCGAGTATAATTTACAGAACGTGAAGGACAGGGATAAACCATATTACATATAGCGTTATGAATAGTCAGCGTCTATCGCAGGACTGAATTGATGTCTTTATCTCGTATTCTGAAGCGCGATATTAACCTAGGAAAACTCGACGTCCCTGTTGGACCATCCGAACTAGCTGCGGCGGGTTGCGAATAACGGGAGCGTCAAACTCCGGAAACTCCAACCGCCGAACCACGAGGGTGCTAATTGCCTCGACTCCTAATTACTTTCGTTGCAGACAGACGAAAGAAAAGTTGGGCTGCGATATCGACTTTTTTTTTTTTTTTTTTTTCCTTTGATTTTTCGTTTTTGTATTTTCTTTCGAACGAGAGATCGAAACCTGAAATTTATACCAACGTACAACAATTTATACAACTATATTGAGTTTATTAAATATGTTTTAGGTATTCGTTGTAATAGCGAAGGAGATTTTATTTGATAGTTTAAATTGCTGATCCGATCGTGCGTCTGTGCTGTGTTGAAAAACAAAAAATATGTCGAAAGAACGACGTCCGATTTATTTCTAACCGGAAAATGATCTTTAAAACTGTGAAAACGTCGATTAGGTAATAATTTTGACATATGACATGTAAGTGGGCGTTGTATTTGAACGGGGAAAAATTGTAACGACATTTTCCGACTGAAATAGTTTAGTAAAATTTCATGACTGGTTATTGTTGTACCGTTGTTTGGCAACGGCGAAATGTGCTTTAACGATGAGATATTATCGGAAGGGATGAGAAATTTTTGTCGAGAGTCTCGTCGGACGGCCAGAAGAAATGAATCACTTTTGGAATTATTATCGTTGTCCGGGGGAATCGAGGGGTTGTGGATTGTTCCAGTTTCCCAGTTTCCTAGTTTCTCGTTTCGGTTTACGCACTGCCGCCGTATAAATCAGGCAACACGACGAGCGAGAAGAAACGAAAATGTGCTGAAACTAAACCGAGGATTTCCCTCGGTCATAAGTCAGCTTTTGGCCTCTGAATAATCCATTTCATTCTGACGGTGTTCAACGCGGGGAATTCAAAGAAGCGAACCGGAGATCCTTGAGGTGAAAACAAACTGCGACACTCGGAAAAAAAAAGCGAAAAAGAAACGCGAAAAACTCCCTCAGTCCGAGTCTCTTTTCCACCCAACCCCTCAAGTTTTCAGCGTATAAGGCACGTCGTACGATATCCCATGAATGAATGTGGCTGGTTGGCTGGCTAATTTTTTTTCACCCTTCGCCGGAGAGGGTTGAAAAAAAAATAAAATAAAAAATTTCGGTTAGTCCCGCGCGCAAAAAATTTACCGAAGGAACGGAGGAGGGGAAAATCTGCTTGCTCTACGGGATCCTTCGGCTATACTTATGAGAATAAAGTCACGGTACTTTTTTGGGGTTGGAAATAGTCGAGAGACGTATGGAGCTAAGGAGGTAACACCGATTGAACAACGGTGGTAAGTGAATGTAGAAGGGGATCAGGTGCCGAGCGAGAAAAGGGTAGAGAAAATCTCAATTAACCTTAAATCTCCATTCGCCTCGAGGCTTCGCCCCGACTATCGTAAATCCCACCCTGCGCGATGCTCGATGTATATATATATATATATATATATATATATATAAGGTGGATGCTCCCTAATCCTCGCGCATAGACCTATAAACTCCAAGCCAGACGAGCTCTCAATTATCAAACGTCGATTTCACGTCTTCGGCTGGTTCCGAATCGGCCTCTCATAGCGGTTGAAGAAAACTAATTTATCGACTTTCGAAAAATGAAAAGGTAGGGTGAACTGACGAGGGTGGAAGGATGGCAAAATGTCGATGGATCGGAGAATCGATTTGTCACGATGTTCAATTTTCAATGACGCGAATATTCGTCGAAGTGTTGAAAGGTCGAGTCGAACAAAAAAACTAAATTTTGACAGATGGAAATATGTAAAGTAGGAATTTTATCCAGAATACAGAATCGTCAGATTTTCACTGATTTTCCGTACTTGATTTTTCTACATTTTTACTTCGCTATATTTCAATTCTCTATCAATTAAAATTCTGTATATGGGGAATTTCATGCGAATCCGACACAACGGCTTATCCTGACAATTTTTCAAAATTATTTCTGCAATTGTCTCAACTCTTACAAAGTACCCTGAATTTTTGGAGCTCTTTTAGTCAACTGGTTGATTAGTCATAAATATTGAGAGTGATTTTTAAAAGAAACTTTTTCAAAATTCTCAAGAAATTCTCAAAAGCTGTATTTTCTTTTCGAAACACTTCAAGACCGGGCCCATAATAGCTCGAGTTTTTGTTTCTATTTTTTTTTTTTTTTTTTTTAAGCAGTTTTAATTTTTTCGATCAACTAAAACATTATTTACTCAGTCTGAAAATTCCCAAAACATTCTTATAACTTTTATTATAATATGAAGTTGATAAGAAAAGTTGGATGTGTCAAAAGTAAAATAGACAAGAATCGCTTCATAATGGAACCGGTCTAGAAATGTTCTAGATGAAAAAAAAAGTTTAGAGAATATATCGGGAATTTTCAAACCGTTCGAATAATGTTTCAGTTGAGTAAAAAAAAATTGGCAACAATCATCCCTTCATGGAATCGGTCTTGAAATATTAATTGGAATAGAAAATACAGTTTCTGAAATTTTTAGAGAATAAAGGGACTTTTTTAAAATCACTCACAGTATTTATAAATAATTACTAAAGGGCTACTTTTTCAGTTTTGGAAAAATAACAGAAAAATGTTGAACAATACCTTAGATTTCGCGTAATTAAAAATTCGGTATTTCGACCATCCCATTGCCTGATCTTTCTGTATTTCAAAATCATCTAAAAAGCTCCATTTCCGCATACGGAGTAATGATTCAAAAAGTACCCCAAAAATATGTCTTCTCGATTTTCAGAGCACTTTAAATGAAAAACTTGAATAGCACCTGAGATTTTCTAATGTAAAGAAAAACGAGAAAATTTTGCCAACCTACGATGAAATTTGGCGAATTACGTTCTACATCGACGTCATGACGAAGCTCAGGCGGATGGATGACTCAGCAGTCGGATGTTTCACCCTCGTTAAATTCGTCACGCGGCTCTAATCTTCTTTCGAGGAAAAATGACGTCAGGATAGCGAAGCTTTCGTGACGCACGGCTGCAAGCTCGCGTTTGGACGGGTGAAAATTTCGGAGCTATTAATGCTGAGAGCTGCGTGGCGTGTTTTGTAGTTTCGCTGTAGCTCCAGAAATCATCGAGTTGTACGAGTACATGATGAAGAGAGAGAGAGAGAGAGAGAGAGAGAGAGAGGGACTGCAAAGCGAAGGGAGTCGGATAGTTTCCTAGAATTTATGAGGACCAGTTCTGGTTTATTACCACCCCCGAAATTCCCCCCTCATTCACCCCCACCGAGTTGGATTTAATTACTCAGCAGTTAGCGGGAGGGGAATTTCCACTCTCCGTGGTCGCAACCGCATCCTATATTTCCATTTTACAAACGAGAAGCATAGTCGGGTGCCCTTCGTATCCGCTTTGCCAAAGTTGACAGCCGCGGCTGCACGGCGAAGGAGGGAAAAAAAAAAAATACATGGAGATATTAAAAGTAGAATAAACTCGTCTTCGCCCTCCTCGGTTGTAATTCACGATAATTAATTATTAAGAACCCCACAGACACGGATTATCAACTTGTTTTCATTTATATTACGCAGGTATGGGTATATACTATAGTGATAATAATAATTAGAAGTGGAACAATATTTCACGTGGTGAAAAAAAAAATAATAATAATAATAATTAACTCTTACAACTTCGAGGCTATTTCAACGCCGAGCTATTAAATGTTCCTGGAAAATCTTTACTTTTTGTTCACTGCGGTATTTAAAAAATTACGAAGATCTCAGTGAAAATATTAAAACAGAGAATATTGGAATTGTAGGGAAAAGCTCGGATATTAATGCTCCATTTTAAATCATTTTGGAATTGTTAAAAATTTATTAAACAAGTTCGTTTTCGCGCCACGGTGATAGATTTTCTTTAAAAGATTAATTTCTAGAAATTTACACGTGCATTTTTTTTTTGCGATGTATACGTCAAGTGTCGAGTTTTATAACATTCCAACGATATTGATTACGACTAATTGTAAACAGTAATATTCAATTGATTGCTGAAAGAAAGAGAATCGATTCAATTAAATTTTTATCAAATAGTCTTCCAAATAAATTGAGCTATCGATGTACGAACCTTACTTCACAATTCGATTACCTTGTATTTTTCTATTTTTGATTCTTTGTAGCTTACGAATATAATAATAATACGATAAATGTTTAATAAAATCTCGTAGTAGGATGAATAAAAAGTGTCGACTTTTGACTTTTCGTCCTTATCTCACATTCACTCTCGTCGCAATCGTTGATAAAAAGGTAATAACAGTTGGCGGAATTGACACAATGCGGCAAACGCGACGCTCGTAAAGAAAGAAAGAAAAAAAAAAAAAAAAGATAAGAAAACAACTCAAGAATTTGACCGTACAATTCGAAATTCAAACGGAAAAGACGCGAAAGTTTCGGAGATTCTCGTCGCCTGGACATCTCGAAACGAATGACGAGGAAAAAAAAGGAAAGAATAGAAGAAGAAAAAATAATACACCAAGGTATCGCAGAGTCGACGGAAAGACGGGAGATTTTTATTATCGAGAAGTATGAATTTCCCCTCTCTTTCCCTGCGCGTTATTCCCTTCTTTTTTCCACCGGCCGGAGGGAGAGCGAAATTTTTCCTCGACAAGATCGAGCCGAGTTGAGCGAAATACGGTGTAAACCTCCCTTTAGGAAGAATTCGCAATGGTATAAATTCCCCGCCGGTTATGGTCCGACTTTCGGGTGGTAAGAAGAGAAGAAGGAGAAGAAAAAAAAGTAAAAGGATAAGAAAATGTCGAAAAATCGAAGAAAGTTTTCATATTTTTTTTTCACACTCTGGCAGCTCTGAGATATTCAAATTATATTCCCCGTTTTCAGGGGGCATATTTTCTACACCGGACACCATTCAGTTCGAATCTGGAAGCCCGCCCTTCGGGGAAAAATCCGAGCTCAGTATATGCAATGAATAGATCCGATGGACCGTTGAGGATTTTTCTTCTCCGTCCTTGTTCTTTTTATTCTTCTTATTTTTCTACTTCTCGACTTTTTTTTTTTTTTTTTCTCTCTCTTCCACCTTCCCATATAAAATGCGACAAACCGTATTCGAACGCTGCGATCGACGGACCGTAGAAATCGAACCCGGTTTTTATTCGAACGAAAAAAGCTCTCTCCTTCTCTTTTTCTCTCTTGAGGAACGCCGGCCAATTAGGTATTATATTCTCGTAAAACTTATCCAGATTGTGCTCCAGACCGCAATGTATAATATCGTATCAATTCTTTGTACCTTGGCAATCTTCGTGCAAGAATACCGCGCATTACAATTTGTTTTTCAAGAAAACCTCGAGCCGAATCGCTGCAGCCGAAGATACCCTCCGCTATTATGTGTAGTATAATTCCGTTGTGACATGGGGTTGGATATATTTCAAATAGTATGTTATAACCCCCCGTCTAACGGGGGCTATTCAACTCCGGACCACTCTCGACTGTTTACCGAACTCGATTTCACCGATTCCGTCGTACCGAGATCGGGCATTCCGTAGTCTTGAATTTAGAACTCGTGTTTTATCGTCGTTTTTACATTTGAGTTTCTCGATGTGTTGAAGACTTGGTCAAATTTTCGGGGTGAGGCTGAAATTCCGAATTTGAAAAGTTCCGAAATCGCCAAATGTCGAATTTTTTAGTTGCGAAATTTACAGTAAAGAAATCCAACTTTGACCAAACGTCAAAGTTCCGAAGGAACAAAATGCCAAATGAGCGTAACTTCGACAAGTCAAAGTTCCGCAAGTGCGATAATGAGAAAGTTTAAAAATCTGAAACTTCGAAATTCCGAATGAACCCAGATTTTCAGTTCTGTGAAATTCTGGCTGAGTGAAATTTTACCACTTTGATCTTTCCTTGTTTTGGATTTTCGATATTTTCACGGTCGGAATCTCGGTCATTCTAATTTTTTACACCCACTCGTTTAGTAAACTACGCTGTGTGAGTATATTTTAATTTTCGGAACTTTGCTCTACCGTAACTTGAATTTTCGATACCTAGCATTTCGGAACTTTGAGACGTCGGGTTTCCGAACATCGCAACTTTATGATTTCGTAAAAGTCTGATTTCTTTACTTCTACTTTCTCCACCATACAATTCTGAATTAGACGTTTAAGAATTCAACCTATCCCCTCACATTCGGGTATAATTTCTGTTCGATCAATCGATAAAAAATTTTAAGACTAAAATCGTCTGCTAGAGATTCTCTAAAAATTCGTCGTACTGAAAGTTAATCATACAAATGAAATGACGAGAAATTCTGTGAATAAACATGTGATTCGTTATAATAAAGAATCCTGCATTGAATCGATTGAAAAATTCTTTTCTCTATACAAATTTTCAAAATACAAAAGCGCAAAAGCACGACAAGAAATTCTGTGAATAAACATCCGATTCGTTAATAAATAACCCTGCATCGAATCGATTGAAAAATTCTCTTCGTTCAGATCGTTCGAGGAGATGTAGGCATAAAAATTTTCAAAATGTAAAAAGCGCAAAATCACAACGAAAAATTCTATGAATAAACAACCGATTCGATAATAAAGAATCCTGCATTGAATCGATTGAAAAATTCTCTTCTCTGCACAAATTTTGAAAATATGAAAGCGCAAAATCATTCTCACTCCGTTTCTTTCTGATCTTCTCGAGCGAAAGGGGGGTGAGGGTGGGGGCAATGCCGCCTTCCGAATTCGGGCATATAACCTTCCGAGACTAATAAAAGGCGAATCTATCGCGCCATTAGCCCTCCCGGGAGACTCGGCATCCCGCATCATCCCCAAGGAGCGGCGCGCGCGAAGCCTTGCGTCCGTCCCTTCGCCCTTTATTCCGTTACGCCTATCTCTATACCGAAGCGAAGCGTATTTATGGGGATGTACCTACCTACCAACCTACCAGCCAAGGTAACGCCGTTTCGTCGCGGCATCGGCCAATAGGGTGAGAAATATCGCCGAATCTCGTGATCGTTACTATTTACCGACATCGCTTCCATTCGACACGATATACTTATTTCTTCCTTCCAAATTGCACAGATCCTTTCATCCGTTCTCGTCTCATTTCGCTTCCGTCGCGTTTTCGCTATCAAGCGAATGGAAACCTCGAGTTCCATTTTCATCGCGATAAAAATGAATTAACGAAGGTAGCCCAAAAGAGAGAAAGAAAATATAAAATTAAAATTAAAAAAATAAACCTCACCCACGAATCGGTTTTTTCTTTTTTCTTTTTTATTATTTTTCTTTCATTCTTCTTCTTACAAATCTCTCATCCTCTGCACGCCGTTTCTTCGAGGACTTCTCAGACTCGTTACAGACTCTGAACCGAGCCACTCGGGGTGAGCCCTCACTTGCGCACGTGACTAGCTACAAAGAAACTATCTTGTAACTAGTTTTATCGGGGTGAACGGGTTCGGTGATTAGCTGCGGCTCTCGTTGAATTCCTGTGTGCAAGACTTGTTTGAAACCGGTACGTTTTACAAGCTGCTACTTGCATGCTGAGGCGATTTAACGTTTCCACATTCGTCGTTTTACTACGTTTATCAAATACTCGTTTCATTATGATTTTACCATTACCATTATAATAGGTTAGATTTATACTATTGTAACGTTCTATGACGTTGCAAAAATTAATAAGGATTCGTGAGCTTATTTAATGAGACAAATTAAAGGCGTAAATAAAATTTTGTGTAAAAGCTTTAATAGCAGGGAACGTGTTTCTAGATTAAAGTCTAAAACAAGACTGTTTCTACAATAATGTTGGTTGACGCAGCAGCCTTATTCTTTTTAAAGACGTAAGAGGTTTATAAACTTGTTTTATCTATGATGACTACTAGATCATTAAAAGGGGGTAAGACGGTCGATTTCACCCTTTGTAACACTATTGATTCCTAATCACGATAAATCGTAAATGTAATTGTACGCGAATATCTAACGTGATATACGAATTATGTGCAAAAAATGGATAAAAAAAAAGACCTGTGAACCGAGCATTAATGTTTTTTCCATTTTTGGTTTTTAATAAAATTTAATTTAAAACCCGAGGATTCATGTATCTGGAAAGAAAAGGAAAGTACAAAGAGTACATTTCAGCAGTATGTAATTACTGGATTTCTGGTGGGTAAAAATTTTAAACGAGATATTTTCTAACCAACCGTTGGTCGTGTAACACTAGAACTCGTACTATTGTACATATCTACGTATATGTATAATACATATGCATACGTGTACATAGAACAATGCGGTGATGAAATTTTTTGATATTTTCTTAAATGTAAATTCGCTGTGTCTACTGTTACATTTAGTTTCCAATTTATTTTTAGTTATTTATTTTTTTTTTCTTCTTCGTTTTTTCGTTCAGTACGTCTACTACGAATTTTTTTCAGTTTTAAAAATCTTTCACCCGTTGATAATTCAATCTCCATCCCATTCTTCCGTCACTTCTTGTTTCTCAGAGGGAGAAAAAATAGATGTAAAAAATTCTAAACGTTGGTACGAATTTCTTGGTGTAAGTCTGCTTTGCGCGCGTTTCAAAGAGCCAGAATATAATCACCCCTTTTTTTTACCCTGAAGGTATGACGGGTAATCAATGAAGGGTTTTTTAATATCTCACCACATGGTATGGCGTAGATCTCTGGAGTATATGATCATCCCCGTTCGAGTCCTGCAGAGTGGAGTTTTCCCAACGCCACAGAGCTGAAAAACCGTCGTTTGACGAATCTGCCCCTCGAGCTTGCGATTATTAAAAAACAGTGTCAAGCCATGAAATCATTGCTTTTTCACTGACGCCTAGCGGCGGGGGTAAAAAACGTGAAACGAAAAGTTTTGCAGGTAAACAACGGAAAGAGAATGTGGTTAAAAACGTGGAACAATTATTAAACGGAAGGGGGTCGCATTGTCGAATTTTCAAAAACGCGAACATCTGTTTTATCGTTAGTAAAAATATCGAAAGTCGAATTACAAAAAGGACACTATGTGGAGTAAGGTAAATTATAATAGAAAATGAATGACAGAATCATTAAAGTTCCAACGTGTTTTGTATACTTATCTATTTCAATGATTCTGAACACATGTCGACTTTTAAATGCATATTTTGAAATTTCGTGAAACAGATTTTGGTATCTTGTTGAAAATTCGATACCTTGAATCGTTCGATTTTCCGTCCCTCATACATCTTCACCCCCTACCCGGATGATCGAAAGGGTGAAACGGTGGACCGAAACCCCTTTTTGGTGGGCTTTTTCATTCCTCATTTTTATTCACTATAAACTGGGGTAAGCATAAAAAATAGTCTAGACGCATTCGGTATAGTTAGCATATATACGGCAGGCCTGCAGTAGCAGCAACCAGTAACCAGCAACGTAGCCGGGGAGAATGATCGATACCTGGGGGTCGCTTTAGGGCGGCGCAGCCTTTCGGCGTCTATGCGTGTATACGTGTTTATTGAGGTGCACGTAAAGCTGCTCGACATGCATTGGCGAACTTGGAAACGAATCGGAGTCGCTAGGAGTGACCGGTAAGCTCGACTGCACTCCGAGCTTGCATCCTTTCTTTATATTCCGCGTGGCCAAACGCGGAAAAAATTTGGAGCTAATATCGAGGCTCAAAAACAAAAAGGATGCGATCCGCTGTTTTTTTGATATACGGGACAGATCCGACTTTCTTAATTCTTGATTCATTTTGCCGTTACAGCAGTGAAAGCATGAAATGCTGAAAAAATTGTAGGTTTCAGCGTTTTTTTTTTTTTTTTTATAGCCCAAGACATCGTCCGTGTTTGCAAACTGCGGATCTAAAACCGAAAACAATTTCTTCCTTTTCTCTTTAACGGAGATATTTTTTGATGTTTTTTTTTTCTACCAAGTCATCGGAGATTTTCTTTCTATAGGATAAGTAACACGGATTGGATAAAGGAATGAGAAAGTTCTACTGAAATTTTTCTTATTAAACGTAAAAGTTTGGTATACTTGCAGGCTGACACTCAAATTTTTGCACAGAAATGAAAGTTTGAAAACTATTATTAACGAAATTTTTTCGATTTGTTTCTTTTCAAAATCACAGTTATTGTTCACCGTGGATCGTACAAAATTAAACATGATTTCGCACATTTTACAGCTACCGATGGAAAAACTTCATTGATCAGTGAAATTTAAAGCGAACAAAACAATGTGAATGCAGTAAAAATGTCGAGCTTTGAATTTCTGAAAATTTTTCTACATTCTACGTTTTGGCAGATTTTGCAATTGTAGTTAAGAAACTGCGTGATTCGATAGAAATGAATTGCGGTCCAGTGAAGAATAAAAACTTTTGAAACTTCTTTTCTTTGAGAACGATTTTTGAGTATAGTCCCAAGTCAATCTGATCAATGGTTCAAAAGATGTGCTGAAAAAATAGAGAAATCTTGTCCAATCCATCCAGCCGTTGATCCTACGATGTTCTGAATATCATTTTTGAGACCTAAGAAACCAAATTAATAAAAAAGATACTCTACCGGGAAAAAATTTTTAACCCATCAAACTTGGCTGAAATATATAAGGATTATTAAAAAACGCTACGGAGATGGAGTCAAAATCCGAAGACCATCAAGAATTTGAGTAGGTACGTACAGTGTAAGATAATGGAATTAAAAAGAAATTGAGTTTAGTCGTTGAAAAACTGGAAATTTCTTTATTTTTTTTCTTCTCAAAAAAGAAAAAAGATTGAAAATAATTCAACGAACTCGTATATCTGAAGCGAAGGCGACTCCGGTTGATTAAAGAGAAGGAATTGGAAGGCTGGCGTGCCGAGAGAGGCATTCTGAAGTCGTCTGGTCGAGTTGGACAGGTGGAGGAGGATGCGTGGAGAGAACGGAAACTAGGGGCGAAGGGGGGGGGGGGGGGAGATAGCGGATCTTTCGGGGTAGAATTTCGCGTCTCCGCAGTTCGTTGTCCGAGCATTGCGCGCGTACTCGTCTTCCCCCAAAGTTTCTTCAGTTTTTGTTTTCCTCCTCAGTCCCAGACTGGCTCCTGTTTTCGCCAATTTACTTTCCTCGCGGTGACGCCTTTGTCATCTGCCTGCGCACAACGCTCTGCGTCGTTCCGTTCCGTTCCATTCCGTTCCATTTGGTTTCGTTTCGTTCCGTTTCGTTCCGTTCGCAACGAGACGTAGCGCGAAACGCGCGGCTGACACTGCTCTAATTATTTACTCGACTGGTCCGCCCGTGTCGTCTGCATGCTGCTAATAAATTCCACTTGTAAGAAACGCTCGACAGTCGACACGTATGTACAGTATACTGCATGGGCGTAGTATAATAGAGGTTAGTTCTGTATTCCACGGAATGTCTCATTCATGCGTGACAGCTTCGCTGCAACCGTTCACTTCACTTTGCTACAAGCTACGAGATAACTTTAATACCAACGCGCGGTTATCTCTGCACTCTAAGTCTCAGGCCTCTCTGTACATACATGTTGGTTTGGTTGATCCTGACTTTGAAGGTTTTTGAAATTTGACAGGAATTTCCTCCATACACTGAGAAAAATTTCATTTGTAACGGTAATTGGAAACGGTAACTGTATCTAGAACTATATTTTTCGATTGTGGTAAAAAATGAAAATAGTTAAGGACCGAGCGGTAACCGGAACTAAAAATTTCTCTCGGTGTATTGGGTCCAAATAAAGGAACAGAAATCTCTGTGAAGTTCGCCATTCAAAATATGGACATTTTTACTCGATGTCATCTTTTACAAATTTTATAAATGTGTTTTTCAACTAATTTAACTCTGCGATGGGAAGCTGGGAGCTCAGAATTGCCGTCCTTGACTCGATCATGGGTGGTTAAGTCATTCGTTTCCTTTTCTCTACGTTCATCGTTCGTCCGTTTTTGAAAATTTAAAATTTCCTACGCGTCGTAACCAGGTAAAAATTTGAGATTACATTTTAACGGGATCTTTACTATCTTTTTCTTTTGTAATTAGTTTAGTTCACGTTATTATTTATTGATGCGTTAGAAGGTTAATTGAGGTCAAGAAACAATTTTTCATAGATATATTTCAGCACGGAATTAACTATTTCCAAAAAATCTACAAGTCTAAGAAATCAATCAGCGTCGATGCTACGGCTTGATAAAAATATCAGCATTGCCAATGGAGCATTTTGTGTCAATTTTCCACTTGTATAAAACTCCCAAAAAGTTAAAATTCCAATTGGGTTCAGCTGACATGGAATGCTCTAAAGACGATGCTGTTATTTTTATTTAATATTAGAATGAATGCTTATTCATTCTCAACGATTCAATTGTGCACAATATTATATCATTAGTTTCAGAGAAACAAGTCCATTGAATAGGACGACATTTCGAAGAAATATTACATACTTGACGGACACGTGATGTGAAAATATGTTATAGAGAACTTCCACGATTCTATTCCCCTTAAATTATTGACGAAATCTTTGCATAGTTTAGTAAATATTTCCCAACTTTTCACAATCTCGAAACTCAAATTAACCAACTCGTGCTCGTATCAATTGACAAAAAAAAAAAAAAAACATATCAGTTAGAAATGTGTAAAAATATTGAAAGCGGTGATGAATTCTGATCAGTAAAATTAAAGACATCCTCTATCAGTATCCTGAAAAAAAAAAAAAAAAAAAACTCAGTCACCAATTTTATGCGAAAGTAAAAATAACGAGAGTGAAGGCAAAACTGGATTAAAAATTTTTTTTTTTTATTATCCCCTTTAAAATTTCGCACCCTTATTTTCAAGTATCTCTTGTCAAGATGTCGTTGAAAAATAACTTGGAAGCTTTTACCCCGGCAGATTGTCCATAAATACCTAATATTACAATGCCTCGACTAACAGAACCCGACTCGAACCGTAGAAAATTCTTTTGTCCCAGTTTTACAACCGTGTGACAACAATATGACGTTAGGTTATGGGTAATGAAATATCCGAGGGACTAAGGGGGTACCGTAGCGTCGAAGGGCACCCTCCCCCCTCCCCCATCAGCCCCTGAATTTTCCAAATGAATTTACGATCCGTCGTAAAAGCGGAGATTGTTTTCGCCGCGGTTTGTCAGTGACGTTTTTACGATCACTATAGGCGAGAGAGAGCCCTTTGTCTCATTGTCCGATTTTCTTCTCACAAATTTTCGTTCCAAATTTTCAATTCGAGTAAGAAATATCACGAGTTTGCGATTATAAACGGAGCCAATATTTTCATACAACCATTTTCGCGAAAATCCTCAGCTCGACCAGTAGCTCGGAGGGAAAAACGGGATTAGAAAACAATGCGAACTCCGATCTTGCGACGTCTCGAAAGCTCGAATGAGAGCGACGGTTATTATTAGCTTTGAAAGTCGTTAAAGTAAAATTCCGTGGAGAATTTAGGAGAGCGAATGCACGAACGGAGGATCAGACGCACCCGGATGAACAGCGGGATCATAAAGTAAAATGACGCGGGCATACGCACTCATCCCCTGTACATGCCATAGTCGTATAATTCATATTCAGGGGTAGGTAAGACATTGACGACCAAAGCGCCCCGAAATCGAGCAATGATATTCAATTTCAGCCAGCTCTGAATTATGGTCGCTACCTCTCGCCAAGTCCGAGGCCGTTATATAACCCTCGGAATCCCGTGCTAGGCGTAAACCGTTTTATTGAAACCAGTGCAAATCCCCCGGTCTTTGTAAGGGCAAGGCTAGACGGCTCGAAATTCGAAGTCGTGGTCAAAATAATTCAAACTCGCGGTATAATTGAAGAGGATTTTCTAGCCAACGATAAAGTTATTCTCTGCAGTGATTGACTGTCTTCATTTTTTATCATCTCCGAAAATTATCGTTCCGGATACAAAAAGGTAGTTTGTTTTTTCTTTTCTTTTTTTTTTTTTCTTTGCATTGCACATGTGTTAATTACTATTGTTTTTGGTTGCGCTGTGTTGCGATAATTCGATATTAGTGAGGATTTTGTTCGAATTCATTTCGAAGTTTTGTTTGAATGAAAAAAAAATTTAGGAAACTACACTGGAAATAATTTCATTTGTTATATTCGGTGATAAATTTTTAGTAGAATAAGTATCGTGACGACAAGTGATTTAATATTGTTAGAATTAGAAAAGACAAAGTAAGATGAAGAGTGGCCTGAAGAATGTTGTGTACAAAATTGAAACTGATAGCTCGAAAACTCTTCCTTTAAGAGTGCACACGATTTTGAAAAACCAGGTTTCGAGGAAACCGCGTTTGAAGTTTCGAATGGAGAATTTTCATACAAATTGTTTAGTTACGATGCCAGGTTCATGTAATAGCCCGTCCATACTATCGGACAACGCGTATATTTTTTTATTGTCAATCCTTTTTTTGTAATTGCAACGCGAAATCAGTTTCTTCGGTTTACTCTACTTTTTTAGTTAAACAAGGCTTTAACGTCAATTTATCGTTGCACGAGCATTAAATTTTCGCAACAGTTGCAAGAAATTATAGCAACAGTGATCGTAACGAGAAAGAATACTAACGGATACCAGACTTTCCGGTAACAGCTATAAAAGTAATTTTCATTTTCTACCCAGAACTATATTTTTCGATTTTGGTAAAAAATGAAAATAGTCAAGGACCGAGCGGTGAAAGAAACTAAAAATTTCTCTCAGTGTACGAGTTTCGATGAATTAGCGGTTCGGATCACCTGAGTTGTAAAAATTGGTGAAATTCGTGAGATCGACAGGAGTTTCCCACGCGGATGGTTCGCCCCGGAAAGTGTCGTTGCCCACTTACTTAGAGCCCCGAGATCGGGGATTCGCGTAGTCTTGAAACGCTTCGCCCCTCGCGTGCGGGACTTATACAGTACGACATCAGTTTCTTGTTAGCGGAACATCGTCGCCCCCTCGGAGTCGTCGGTAGTAGGATTAAGAATTCGCAGAGGGTGCAGCGGAGCTTCTTCCGTCTCGGCGAAGCTGGGGGGCGATCACTGGAGCAACACGTGCCGCACATTCTACGAGCAAAGTGGCGCGTCAAGGTGCTCCATTTTTTTTTTTTTTTTCATCATTTTCTTTTTCACATCCAGAAATTTGAATCGAAAATTAAAGGTCTCGTTCGGTCTGCTCTTTGATCGGCATCGCGTCGGATTTGCATTCGGTACAATTCCACACATGCAAAAAACCATACTCAAGAAACTCAAGATACATATGTATATATATATATATATATATATATGTGTGTGTGTGTGTGTGTGTGTGTGTGTGTGTGTGTACGAGGCATTCCAGACTAAACCGACCTCTACGTATAACCCTCACCATTGGTGAATTAAAAAAATTTTTAAGTATGACGTAAGGTGTCGAAAAAAAATCATCTTTCACTGAGTTTTAGATTTTTTGGACCACCAGGTTGATTTTTACGGCGCACATAAACACAGTTTTCGAATGAATAGCCAATATAGATTGGTTTTTAAATTTTTCTCGTGAGTACTTTGTTGTGAAACGAAAATTTTTAGACCAAGACGGAAGTTGGCAAGCTTTTTTTTGAGTAGCTACAAGCGAAACGAGGAATTGAAAAGTGAGAAAAATTGAATTGAATGTAAATTTAGAAAATACAAACTTATATTTTGTACGTTGATTTTTTTTACTATTCTACTTCCATCTCGGTATTCAAATTTTCGTGTTTCAACAAGGAATTAGTGGAAAAAATTGAAAGCTAATCGATCAGGGCTATTCATGCGAAAATTTGATTTTCGTATTTTTGGGAGCAGTAAAAATCGCACCCAGGATCCAAAAAATTCAAAACTCACAATCAGCAAAAGACAATTTTTTCTTACAATCTACACTGTAGTTGAAAATTAAAAAAAAAAAAACATTGCCGACGTTGAAAGTCACACGTAGGTCGGTTTGGGATGAAACGTCTCATACATGCAAGTGTAAGAAAGTTTTGCAAAATTGCAAAATCGATGCTTTGCCTCTGTGTCTGAGATCGTTATGTAGAAGGGCGAGTAGTTCAGTAGCGCGATGAGAAGTCTGATCACCTGGGGTGATTTTCACCCCCCAGTTTCGCCGAAGTGTATATCGTACATATGTATAATACATACAATTCTGCTGCGAAATATCCATTATTGTGATGATTGTTATCACATGCAGCCGGCGATGTGGAACTGTGCCGAATAGTCTTCAAGCCACCGAATTCCGACTCACTGTGCATGGGCGTTATATGAATATATATACCTAGAAACTTTTACGAGCTTTGTGTTTGCATGAATGATTTGATTGCTATATATATATGCAAGGTATGATAAACTCGGATATAACGGACGACTCTCTGGAATCTGAGTATCGAGTAAAGTATACTCGGAAAAAATGACCAAAGTCTGTTACTGGTAACGAAATTTTTTCCTTACATTTGTTCAGATTCTTCGATCAAAAATGGAACCAAACAATTTGTTGTTCTACAAGTCTCTGCACGAATTGAATTGAACAATTTTTTGTATCAATATACCTGTAAGCCTCTGTACGAATTCAATAATTTTTACCATTCCATTGATATTTTTCCCCGGAATGTCCGTCCGATCGGTATTTAATTTATTGCGAATTAATCAAGGCACGAGCTTTCGGTCTGGATATTGGTAAAAATGACTCTGCAGGTTATAACGTTCGGGATAGCCGGACCGGAGAGAGAGAATTTCGCGCTTCAGGTGAGCGGCGAAAGGTTGAAACGTACGTAACGTTTCGGGAAATCCGGGGCATGTGTTTATTTCATCGAGGGTGAGGGAGAGAGGGATTGAAAATTGTAAATGTGATATTTTTCAAAGGTCCGGGGCAACGGTGGTAAATTCTCCGGTTGGAAAACCGGCTTCAAACGTTGATCCTGCATTCAGGAACCGATGGCGGCATATAATCTGCAGCTTGCGAGAGAATTCGCAAGCCGGAATGTTTATTTTTATTGAAAAGCTCACTGCGTTCAAAAATTCTTTTCAATCCGATATTTTCTGTATATTATTAGACGGCTAGATGCTGTCTTTGACGCGTTTTTTGCAAACCCGTTGCATTAGTTCGATGTAGGATGTTAAACGGGCAGAAATTTTTGCGAATTAACGGCTTAAAATTATGTAAATTATATGCATTAGGGAGGTCCTTAATAGAGTTGTTTTTGAATTTTTATGCTCCCAGGGGCTTGAATGCTTTCAAATTGATAAAAAAAAAAAAAAATTCTTTCAACCAATTATAAGATAGTTCGCTTTGCGATCGAAATATGTTATGGAAATGACGTGGAATAATTTTTTTTTTTTTTTTTGCTATTTGTGATTTTATAAAACGTTGCCAAATGTACCGAGAATAATGGAAAATACAATGTAATATATTTTATGATCAGGTTTATTTCGTAGCTATACTTGACAGAATGATAATTTTAATACAAATGAAACTTAGAACGTTAATTAACAAATTAACGCTTTCAATTACGAACTTTATGCATAAGAGCATAAAGTTTTGTAAAGCGTTAAATTCTCCACAAAAATATATATATTTATATGTATATTCGTCAACGGCTTGTAAAATTTCAAAGTCCAAAGAAAACTTTTTCCAATATTATTTCCGTAATAGTCTTTGGATCACAAAGCGGATGATCTAAAAGTAGATACAGAGAGCTCAAATTTCCAGGGATCTTTTTCAAAATTAATTTGAAAGCGTTTAAGCCCCTGGGAGCATAAAAATTCGAAAACAACCCTATTAAGGACCACCCTAATACACATTATCTAAATGCAGCATATCGCTCACCCGGTAGAATAGAAGCAACTCGGTTGTATCGTATAAAAAATGATAGGGAGAGAGAGAGAGAAGGAATTACGAGAGACTCTCAGCCAAAGTGGATACGCGCTCACTTTTATTCATCCTACCCTCCAAGTTATCAGAAGTTCGAAGTTGATAGGTAAGCTTCTGCAGCCCGCTCGACCGGCAAAACTTTTCATAATACTTTAGGATTGGATTTGCATATTTATACACTTTTCTTCAGCCATACTATCGCTCTCTCTCTCTCTCTCTCTCTCTCTTTCTCTATCTTTCTTTCTTCTTCGTTCTTTTCTTTTAATTCTCCATCGTTTTTCTCCTCACACCGTAAAAAACTTTCCCCCATAACCGGTCCTGCACACCAGAAAACAAAAGTGTGTCTAGCTTCAGTTCCAAATGTATAGGAATAATAAATTCCCACCCACCCGTATGCGTAATTGAGTATATAATTAGTCCCTTTATTATTATAGTTATTATTGTTATTCCTATCAAAATCCGGTACGTTACAAATATATATTAAAATACAATAAAGTCTCGACCTACCGGAGGTAACATGTTAAACGCGCGTAGGACCGATTGCAAAGAGGAAAAGAAAAAGTTATAAACTAAAACGTTTCTTTTAAGTTGATAATTTTTTCTTTTTTCTTTCCTTCGGATCGTTTGATCGACGAATCCGTCGGACGTTTGGAAAAAAAAAATTACGCCCCAGTTTCTTTCATCCTTTCAGCTTCCACACGCTTTGTTCATGCGAATGGATAATGAAGCGCCATGCGCGAGGGTAAAAAAAAAAAAAAAGAAAAAAAGGACGAAATCCCTTCGGTAGTGACGACAACTCGAAGCTGGACACGTTATATTGGAAGAGTGGGCACCCTGTCTGCAGGTCAATACGCTTTGCCTAGTCCTCCTCCTCCTTCACCTTCTCCCCCTCATTTCATCCCTCACTTTCCTCCTCTTTGCGTTTCTTTTAGTACCTCACTCGCCGTCTGATGTCTCACATCTCTTTGAACGCTCAGCTTCCAGATCGTGCCTTTATGTTTATGCAGCCCGCGACGCATCCGAATTCAATTTCCCGCGTCTCTTCTTACTAAGGGTAATATTATGTGCTTGGACCAGTCGGGATGAAGGTAACAAATTTTACCGACTACTTTCAGGGGCTTTTCAAACGAATTTACCTCCGCTCTACACTTCTTCAAATCCATGCCCTCAGCGAAAGATTTTTTATATTATTCAACGGTATGTACGTTTTGGGGTTTAGGCAAAATTAGAAATTCTCGTCAAATTTCTGACGGTGAAATAAAGTTGTAATTTCATTTTATCTTATTCGCTGTTCTTACGCCTACGATCAATTTTAAACTAACTTCCGTTATATCGCCAATCGTGTACGAACAAAAAAAAAAGTAAGAGACAACCGACTATAATATAAGAATTCATTTTTTTTTTTTTTATCTATGCTAATATTGTTCGCAAAAAAATTTGTCTCCTCAGGTCTTCATAAATTTCTTCACTGTCACACAACTTATTACTAATAACAAGAACATTCAACATTCTAGAATGTAAACTTCGAAACTCATCTCAAATTCTTTCAATCTTGCGGGCGTACCTCGTTTTTCGTAATTCCAACAACATGCAAACAGTTTTTTTTTAACGATACTTGTTTTACTCAATTCATCCAGTTACTGTAACAAATGAAATTTTTCTCAGTGTACAATATATCAGCGTGAAAGTGAGAAAAGCGTGGAAATTTGGTATCGACGTTAAGAAAGGGGCGTAGAAGTATAAGTAAATGGGTATAAAAAAGGGGGTAAAATGAGATACGTACAAGATATAAGCATATATATATATATACATATGTATATACAAGCACTCTGGCAATAACCATTTGGTTTCACCAGACCGAGATGAACGAGCTGGAGGAAAAGGAGACCCCTTAAAATGTTGCGATGAATTAACTTTATTTACATTTCCGTAAGATGTTGTACACGTATGTGCATGTGTGTGTGTGTATATATATATATATATATATATATATATATATATGTATACGCGTATATAAGGATGGCAGATGGATAGAGACGCGTTACATTCGAGTGAGAGTCAACAGAGTGGAGAGCTCATTACGGTATTAAAAAGAGGAGATCAATCCCAAATCAAACATCTCGAACCCTCCGCTTTTCCCTAACATATTCAACTCTCCTTTGGCGTTCGGGAATCGCGAGATTCCCTTTTCTGCGCCTCTTTTCTCTCTCTCTCTCTCTCTCTCTCTCTCTCTCTCTCCTCTCCCTCTCCCCCTTCCCCCTACTACCCCCAACGGACCCTTTTCCGAAGGCAGCCTTCCTCCCCGTTCGTTCGTTCGTTCGTTCGTTCGTTTCTTCGACAAAGTTAACCGAGCGATTGGCAATTCTCGTCACGCACGCATTAGGCGACTTTCTGTCTTGTTTACGCCTCTATTTGGCCGAGGCTGCCGTTTCTACGCCAGATTTGAATTCGCCGGGGAGTTTTT
Source organism: Neodiprion pinetum (assembly GCF_021155775.2). NCBI lineage: Eukaryota > Metazoa > Arthropoda > Insecta > Hymenoptera > Diprionidae > Neodiprion > Neodiprion pinetum. Next base: position 4,381,679 of record NC_060235.2, read on the forward strand.
TTTTTTTTTTTCCTTTTCTTTTTCTTTTTTTTTTTTTTTTCTCCCGAACCCCGAAATGCGGACCGACTATCAAGCCGGTCCCGCTCTATGTTTACCCTGGAAAAACAACCACCAAATGAGAAAAATCTCGCCAAGTCATCCGTCTGGAGGTTTTAAATTTATACAGCCGGAGCGGTTCTTCCCGCTTTCTCTTTCGAATTTCGAACGAGTTGCGCACTTTGCGCGTCGAAACCAATTTCTCCCTCTTTCACCTTGGGCGAAAGAGAAGAAGAAGAAAAAAAAAAGAAAGAAAAGAGAAGAAAAGACGGTAACGGAGGGAAAGAGGACGCGTTTCACTGTCCTCGGGAAAATTTTACGATGCATTATATGGGGGATTAAGCGCAACCCTCCCACCCCCCAAAAACGATGATATTTTATATTTATATTTTACACAGCTTTTACCCCGGCGTACAGTCGCTGGTGAAGCGATCGAGCATCGCCGCGACTGTCTTTGGACCCTAAGAAAAGCGCTTTATGCCACCGGTGGTTTTATTGTTTTCTTATGTCCCCCCCTGGATTTAGGATCTGTTAACACCGACGTTTTCGGTGCTGAAAACGTTAAAGTGCTACAGATATATTACGTTTCACGGTGGAATTTCAATGCACGTATGTATACAGCACGGGGAAAAAAGAAATTAGACGTGAATCGATACGTATACTATACAATATGACAGGATAAAAAATATGATCGGTAAATTTTGAAAAATTTCAGTGACACTTGTATGCATTATAAATAGCAATTTTTTTATTCGAACGAAAAAATTATAACGTGCTGTTGAAATGTTTTCTTCGGTGTTTTCGAAGTTCGCGTAAAGATTCTTTCTAATTTATCTCGTGTTAAAAAATACGGATTGGTGATTTTTGACTGCAAGTTTCGTATGATTTTTACTGACATTTCGCAGTTTCCGGACTCTCGGCATCTCTGTGCGAATTGATTTCCTTTTACGACTGTTCTGCAGTGAGTTTTCGGCAAGGGGATGGAGGGCGCGGATCTTCACGGTGGGGTGCAAATCCATCTTGACTCATAAACTCCGTTCTCACGATTGTGTTACCGCTGCTAAATGTGGTGTTAACGGTCATAACCGGGACGAAATGATCCTGCGCCGTCCATCAAACGACGACGAGATCCAAAAATAACAGTCGAAAAATGTCCAGGACAAGTTGAAGAAGACGTTGATTTTAAATATGAGGGGCGGGGTTGAAGTTCCGAATTTGAAGAGTTCCAAAAACGCTTGATTCCGAATTATTTCGTGGCGAAACTTGAAATAAAGAAATGGAACTTTTACTAAACAACAAAATTTCGAATGGTCGGAAACTTGACGGGTCAAAGTTCCGAAATGCGAAAGTTCGATAATTCAAGTTACGATAGAGCAAAGTTTTTGAAAAGTAAAGTTCCGATAGAGTAAAATTCGGAAAAATAAAGTATCGGTAGAGTGAAATTCCGCAAACTAAAATATAGTCACATAGAGTAGTTTGCTCAACGAGTGGGTGTAAAAAATCAGAAATACCAAAAATCAGAATGATGAAGATTCCGAACGTGAAAATATCGATGATCCAAAACAAAGAAAGATCAAAGTGGTGAAATTTCACCAGGCAAAAAATCCACGGAACACTGAAAAGCTTCGATCATTCCCAATTTCGATGTTTCAGATTCTTGAATTTTCTCATTTTCGCAGTTTCGGAACCATGACTCATCGAAATTATGCCCTCTCGGCATTTCATTCTTTCGGAACTTTACACTTTCAGAATTTAGAGCGTCGGATTTCGGACCGTACGAAACTTCGATGTTTCGTCAAAGTTTGATTTCTTTACTTCAAGTTCCTCCGCCAAAAAATTCGAAATTCAGCGCTTTCGCAACTTTCCCAAATTCAAAATTTCAACCCTGCCCCAAACATGATAGAAGCAAACTGCCGAATAGCTTTATTTCAAAAGAATAATTTACATATTTCTTGAATGATAAACGAAAGGATGAATATTCTCACAGAAAATTTGCAACAATTTCTTCTTTCAACTGTTTATTCGACGTAAATAAATACTACGAACTCTTCGCTGCCCGGACGGAAAACAAGTGTAATTTACGACGTGCGGCTAGTGTTTACCCGATTCTCTGTTTTGCTATTTGCCTTTCGGCTAGAGCAGATGACGAATTGCCGGATAAGTCGATCGCCGTGCGTCGAACAGTCTGGACGAAGAAAAATCATAATTCGCGTGAATTAAGCGTGTCGTGAATTGTAATTGCGATTTGTATTTGTATTTTTTTTTTGCGAAAAATTAATCTCGCTTTGCAGTCGCTTGGGAAAAGGGAGAATCTTGCATTTCTGCGCGAGTGAAAAAAAAAACCCGTATCACGTGTTACAAACGACAATAATTTCCCGAGAAAAAGTTTTATCAAGCTGAGAAACGGTCGGCAAAAATCTCTCGTTCCCCAAGATCTTCGTTTATTACCGCGAAACGTCCGAGACGCTTTCGCAACGGCTCGTCTCTGCCTTTTCTAATTAACAGAGATCTCTGCACCGCGCCGCGAGTTAATTGTAGCCAAGAAAAAACGCTTCGACGCTCCTCGCATATTCAACATCCCAAGGAAAAAGCTCTCCTACAAATATACCGTGTACATATAATGCAAATGATATATACCAGTGATGCACAGGTATGCGATATTATAATTATTCCTTGTTTTTTTTTTTATTCTTCTTCTTCTTCTACGTTTATTTCTTGCATGCGGGTGGCTGTGCCTGTGTCTGTGTTTTAATAAATTAGGAAATTAGACACTTAATTTAATGAAAACATATTTCTAATATACATATATATATGGGATACAACGCAGTATTTCAGTACGGTTTATATTCTCCATCGCATTCTCGCTCTGAAAAATGATCATAAATTGAAGAAGCTCGTTTCAATTAAATCCGCTTCTTATTACGAACTGCGCGCCGAGTTCGCGAGCAGAGAGAGAGAGAGAGAGGAGGAAAGGAGCTGCTGCAGAGATGATTATATGGATTTTGCGTAATTGATGTGTTTTTAATTGCGCACTGTTTAATCATGAATATTCAACGTCTCTCTTTGCCACTTCTTAAATGGAGTGTATATATAGACACTGTACGTATAGTTTTTTTCAATTTTACATTAAACCCTTTTCACCCTTCGACTAACACATTCGCAGAGAAAAACCAATCGACCTCGCCGAGATACAAACATCAAACATTCGCTCCCGAGCAACTTGAATATTCATTTAATTCAGTCTCAAGCGCCGGATCGTCGCGTAGTTGAATTGACAAATTTTTCATGTATTTTCATTATCCAGTTGTCGGAAATCGTCGTTGAAAAATTTCTTGTTTTCATCGTTATATGTGTAAACTTTTTTCCGAATCCAGTCGACGACGCACGTATAAGAGACGTAAACGAAAATGAGAAGAGAAAAATAAATTTCTTTAATTTGAAACGGAATAAAGCGAACAGAAGACCGATAAAAGCGACGGCAATTTTGTACTTCGATTTCATTTTCGAAAAATACTCATATCAAGTCAAAATTATAGTAAGAGTTACAAGAAAATATAGCAACAGTGATCGTAATGACAAAGAATAGCAACGAATACTAGACTTTCCGGTAACGGCTATAAAACTAATTTTCATTTTCTACCTATAACGATGTTTTTCGATTGTGGTAAAAAAAATGAAAACAGTCAAGAACAGAGCGGTAATAGGAACTAAAAATTTCTCTCAGTCAGTATTGTTCGCAAGATATTTCGCTCTGTCAACTTAAAACTGGGACACTCTGTATACTAAAAGTTAACTAAAAAAAACTGTACATCTTAAACGACAAACTTCGCAGACATTGAGCGAGGATTTAGGGTTGAGATAAAGACCTTTTAACTTTTTAAGAGATTTCTATCCAACAAACGCTAACCAATTCGAGGATTTTCCCTACTCAAATTTCGAACAAATCCAAAACAAGAACCACCCTAACGCACATACACACACACACGCACACACATTCCCAGCCACGAACCTCTCGGTATACTCGTATATTCGCAACATTCATTATCACCCCCGGCATCGTTAAAATATATATATTTCGGAGTTCAGGCTTGTATAGCGGCGTTGAAAATTGGGGTAGAAAGATGACATCCGCGCCGGAGGCGTCCGTCGGTTTTACTAATGCGCATTCTTCTGGAGGGGGGGGGGGGGGGGGGAGGAGGGAGGAGGAATAAATATGTGCGAATGCTGCAGGTTACACGAGTGGTGAGAAAAACTTTTTGTCGAATGAAATTTTTTCCGTCTCTCTCTCTCTCTCTCTCTCTCTCTCTCTCTCTCTCTCTCTCTCTCTCTCTCTCTCTCATTCTCTCGCTTTCTCTTATACAATACGTTATATATTTGTTTACGCAAATGCATCGCGGATGGTGCTTTTAGTCTCCGGTATCATCGTGATATACCTAATTCCGCTAATGCATCTCGAAGCTCTGTCGTTTTTTTTTTTTTTCTCTTCATCTGGTTCTCTTTATTTTATTATCGCAGCTGTTTGTTGTACATGTATTATACAAATATTCAGTACGTAAATTCTTGTAGCGTTCTTACAAGATCTCGTCTTATTATCCTATCTTACAGATCTTGAGCTACTGGAGGATAAATTTTTCATTTTCAATATTTTTTACCCGCTCGATTTAACCCGGATATTATTCGACAGAGATAGGAAAAAATTCTTTTCACGTATCCGTCGCAGTGTAGTGCGGACTTTTTCACAAAGCAGATTTTCCTCTCATTTCTTTATCTCTCTCTCTCTCTCTCTCTCTCTCTGTTTGAACTCCGAAGTCTTATCGATCCTCACCGATATTACGTAGTCAAACGCTTCGAAGTTAGTTTGCCGAGGAATCGCAATTCTCTCAACCCGACCTTCGGCGTCTGTAATATATATCCATATACCTACATACATATATATATATATATATATATATATGTATATAAATGTATATGTATGTATGGCAAACTTTAATCGAGAGACAAAACTTCAAAGGAATAATATTGACGTTTAGAATTTCGCTGTGCTTACTTACGATACGTCGCAGTAAATATAAGCTGCTGCATGAACGTTGAGAAAAGGATCGACGACTTCGCCCTTCGACCCGCCAATTTTTTCCATCCGATAATAATCGTTACGTATCGAATCGGAATAACGCAAGGAGAGTATAAATGAAGAAGAATTCCGGAAGCAGGGTAATAAAGCTGATGTCAAGATGCCGCGGGTAATAAATGACGACGTATATGTCAAGGAGAAGAAATATAACCGGAATAAGCAGCGTCCTACGTCAAAGTACGAATTAATTGATCTCCTCGTTGATTAATCTGAGAAATACTCACCCGGCCAGAACGATGTCTCTGATTTTTTTCCCACCTTTTCTTCTTCTTTCTCTTCTTCTTCTTCTTCAAGTAATTGAACTCGGTATGAAAGACAGATTATACGTGTTTTTAGAAAGAGAAAAGAACGATTTGTTATGTCCGAAGATGATGATTTGAAAGAAAGATAAATAATTGTTCAACGATTTTTGGTCAGAAATTTGATTCGCGGAATGAATGGCGAACGTTTAATTTCATTACGATTACACACGGAATGTATTATAAATGTGAGAACGAATATTAGTTCTGTTGAAATAATAGTCTTCATTTTTTTATACTATAACAAAAAGTATACAGACGTTTACGATAATAATTGTTTTTAACTGGAGCAGCAGCTTATTCAAGCTCTGTGAATTTTCTGCCAGTGAGAAAATAAGGGAAACAAAGCGGGCTTAGACTGAGAGAGAGAAAGAATAGTATCCAATTCGAATTTCGAACTACAAATTCAGATTCATGATCAACGATTTGAAAACCTTCAGGTACCATATTACATGAAAATGTGACGGTTTTTTAATTTTTAACTATTCTAATGGATCTACAATTACAAATTTTCGAAGCCTGACCTTGGATTCGTAATCAGTTACACGAAAAACCTCCGTTTAGAAAATTTCTACCGAAATCGGAATATTTTTAGATTTTATTCCACGATATTGGATCGCCATTTTGGATATCGCAGCCGTCCAAGAAACCGACGAGTTTCATCAAAATCCAAATGTTTTCAGTTTTATTTCAGCTTATTGAATACGCCAAATTAAAAATTTACAAATCTGACCTTACATTCGTGATTAGCGATCAAAAAAACTTCACGATATCAATTTTCATTCGAATCCCTTTATCGTTTCTCGATCCATCGTCGTTTATATTTGATTTTTCAGAATTTTGTTATTCAAATAATTGAAAAACTGGTAAACGCATCAAAGCCAAAATCTATTCAATTCCAAGTTCGGAAAAGTCGCGTCGATTGAGATCAAAATCATTGAAATCCAGTCACTCGTTCTCGAGATATCGTCGGATAAAAAAATTGATGACATACATGACACACAAATGTAGATCTGAAAATGATTGGAGGTGATTCTATAAAACTTCAAACAGTGGAGCCCTGATAAATACTCAACATTTCATTTTCGGGGCTGCTACAATAAACTTCCTTTTTTTTTTGTTTTTTTTTTTTTTTTTTTGTCAAAACAAAGAAACGGGAAATTAAAAACGCCTGCGAATTACGAATCAAGCAGTTAACCATCTGGTCTGATTCAGTTCACCCGTTTCACACTGTGCGTAATTTATTAGCACTCTCTAAGTCGAATAGTACGTGCAAAAAAGGGGAAAAACCGAGCTTGAGCTTTTCTTTCGTTTCCTTTCTTCGTTTCTCTCTCTCTCTCTCTCTCTCTCTCTCTCGGCAGACGGAACGCCGGTTATATTATCTGTATCTCGCCCGTTTCGCACGAATTCGCGCATGACGTTGCTCCGCAGAAAAACGGCTGCTGCAGCGCTCATCTTCGTGGTTCCATAGCTAGTCTGAGCTATGCCACTCGTGCAAAGATTGTCTAATGAATTCCCGGTAGACAATGGAGGTCCTTCTATCTCCTCCATTGTCCGCGAGGACTATTTCATTACGCTTCGGTGGTGCAGCGAGCTTTTTCAGATACGCGACCGGCTTCTGATTAATTCAAGCCGCAAGCTCCGAGCCGGAATTCCCAGCCACGCGAGCCAGAAGAATTCGTGACACTCGAGCATCATGAGGCTCGGTAAACACACTCGTTAGGAAAAATAACGTTCTCGCTTTAATCCTTTGATTGCCATTCTAAAGTATTTGCTACAATGACGAAACGGCTATTTTTTAAAATATCTTTTTCCTCTTACAATTTGAAAAATAGTAAAGTACTTTAAAGAACGTCTCCACTGAATATTTTTGTTTGAAATACTTTTTATTCAGGTATGAAAATTGAAGAATTGTATTTTTCTAAATTGTGTAATTTTTCAAACATTTTTATTGAGAAAAATGATTTTTTTCAACGGGAAAGAGGCTTAGCTGTTAAAGGGTGAACGACGAAACGTACTTTATACTGTTCAATGATTCCAAATCGTCAGTTGACAATATCGGACCTTATTACTCAACCTATTTTAACCGTGCAAAATAAAAAATGATACACACCGAAGTAGTTTAGGAAGAAGTTTAAGAAGATGAAAATTTTGTAGTGATGAGAATCAAGTGAATGAAACGTATGGGACGTTCCGCGTTAAATTAGCAGTCCATTTACCTCACCTCCTTCGATTTTAATCATTTCTTAGTATCACGTTCTTACGATTTCAAAATAATTTCAGAATTTATTTCACATTTTTTTAGCCACTGGTGTAATTTGAAAGAAATCGAAAAAAACTATTCGAAAAACGTCATTTTTAAAGATCTGTAAAAATTCACACAGATTTTATGATTTGAAACGTGATTTTGAAGCCCCACACGATAATGAGATCTCGATACTTTTTTTCGCAACTTTTTAGGTTTTCCATGTCGAAATTGGAATTTTCTAGATAGATTACGGAATCCTGAAAATAATGTGATTCTGCAATCTATTTAGATCAAGGCGTATAAAAAAAAAAAAAAAAAAAAAAAAAAACCAAAACAATAGAAAAACTATAAACTTACGAAAAAATACTAAATATTAAGATTCCATTATGATCCACATTTCGAATCATAGAATCGGTGTAAAGTATTTCAGATTTATAAAAAGGTTTTTTTTTCGGAATTGGTTATGCGTTTCTTTTTTATAAATTTCACCAATGGCTAAACGAAAATCTGAAAAAATTCCTAACACGTTTTGAATCGTTAAGAATGTCATACTAATAAATTATCAAAATCGAAGGAAGTGAGGTGAATGGGCTGCTAATTTTACGTGGAATTCCCATATCACACTTCATCACGTCATCATCGTTAAAGTTCTGTTTTTCATTTTTTTTTTTTACACACAATACTTTTTTTACTTTATACGCGTATTATTTGTTATTTCGATTTTTAAGTAGGGTGAATAAAATTTTACGAGACCTCGAGGCTGCGGAGTCTGCGGAAAGGTCGACTGTCAATTTTTCCCAACTGAACGAATGAATTATTAAACAATTTAACCCAGGGGTGGGAAACCACCGCCCCCAGCGTTCTCGAAGCTCTCAGACTTCGCCCCCTACGGGTAGCAATTCGCTCTCTTCCTTATTGTTCGATTTAATTCTCGAAAGATCTTTGAGACCCACGGTATGAAATTATTACATACATCTGGTTGGCAATTTTTTAAATACGCAGAATTTTTACAAGTCTTCTTCTTAAATAACAGGTGAAAAGGGGGAAAAAAACACAACGGTGCTTTAGATTTTCTGCAATTTAGTTAACGTCGATTGAGCGTTGAAATTTATCGTGATTAGCAAAGACAAATTTGTCCCGTTAACTTCAATTCTGCAAATAATTTAATAATTCCTTCGTAACCTTCGCAGATCTTAATATTAACGATTAAAAAACTATTCACTACTATCTTTGTCCTTCGTAGTTTGATAAATTTTCTTTCTCTTTTTATTTTATCGTCTCAAAGAATCCGTACACACAACAACATAGAATGAATAATATTGCAGATCCGAAATATTCTCGTGCGATTAATCAAAAGTTATACGTACGTGTATAATAATTTAATACAGCGCGTGATTGCATGCTTCGTAATTATTAATTACTATTTAACAAAAGATTCAAGCTGCACGGTATCACGGACCGTAAATGCAGGTGTATCTTCTTTGTTCCTTTCTTGCGATGCGAAAATATTCACCACCATCACCACCACCACCACCACCAGCAGAAGCAGCGCCACCTCTGAATATGACATTTATAATAAAGTTCGGTCGGTGCTTATTTATTATTCATGGGCTGAGACCGCGCTCCGGTACCGAGCTCCAATATATATATATATATATATATATATGAATGTACACATAAATATATTCACATACATGCATATATACGACGAAGTTGAATTAAAAAACTTTCATCTTAATTAATGTGACCGCTCATACTGCATTACAATTTTCTTTTTACACCCTCGACGCTCTGTAATATATTCGTTACAACATCCGATTTTAAGACAGTCACCGATTGTCTTAATTGCAGAATGATATTGCAAGTTAGAAAAGAAGAAACAAAGCAAAAAAATAAAAAAAAATACAAACTTCTTCGGGGTTAATTGTTCGAAACGGAATAATTTTAATAAAAAAAGTCTTGACTTTACGTAAGGGTGAAAATTTAATTTCATGAAATTTTCATTAAAATTTATGAAAAAGCGAAAAAACCGTTGGTTTCGAACAAATATATAATAAATTTTGTAACGTATTAATATCGATATTGATATTTTTCCCTCAGAGTTTTCAGTTGATTCTCTTTTTTTTTTTTGTGATATTCTTTTCTCGCCCAGACAGGTGAGATAACGATATTTGAAAAAGGCAAGGTAATTTCTCTATCATAATTTATGGAGAGTGTGGGGGGGGGGTTAAAATTAAAAGCTCATAGGGTGCGACAAAGCCCGCCTTCCAACAGCACTTAATACCCCAAGGCTGCAACGCGGAGGGGGGAGGTATTCACGATATAAAAAGTAATTCTGTCGTTTAATTTCACTCGCACTCAGGTTATAATGTATAATTCTATACCAGCTAGACGCGGAGAAAGAGAGAGAGAGAGAGAGAGAGAGAGAGAGAGAGAGAGAGAGAGAGAGAGAATCTTTCTTCCCGCGGTTCTCTTATTACGATAATACCGCAACTCGGCCGTCGTCTCCGAGGAGAGAGAAAGAGAGATAGAGAAAGAGTGGCTCGTTCATTTTATTTTCATTCAAGTTATTATACGACGGAAACTGCAGAGAAAGAAAATCCTCCCCCCCTGTGCAGGATATACCTTAACAAAAGAAATGTTTGAGACACCAACATTTATAATAAAATATTATATTCGTTTTAAGAAAGTGAACATAAGCATCGTTCACATTTTCACTAATTTTTTACACATTTACGTTACAAAATTTACTTGCACAAAAGAAAAATAAAAAAAAAAACGTCCGATCACGATCGGGTGAACTGTTTTTTTTTTTTTTTATTTTTTTTTTTTCAAAAACTTATTCCTACGACGAAGAAGCGAATAGACAATTATTTACATCGGAGAGCGAGAAAGTGCAGTCTCGGCATCTCTTGAAAACAACAAAGGCAGCCGGATCCTTTCCACCCCCCCCCCCCCCCCCCCCCCTTAATTCAACGATACGCCCAGACGAATAAACGTTCAAGGGTCTCTATTTCACGGCGGCTGGTTCCCGCGACCGTGTTTCACCCATGTTCACGTAGGCATTAGTGTTACACCTGTACATAAACAACATTGAACAGTATCATCCAGACCAATCGCAATCACGATCCCTTGCTTATATTTTCTCTCTCCTCGAGGAGCGATTTTCTTTACTCTTGTTTATTTTATTTCTTTTTTTTTTTTATCCACCCCATCCCGAACCGAAACCGAGAAGGTGAGGTAAGATTTTTCTTTACCCCCGTTTCACCCTTTGTTTCTTTTCTTTTCTAAGGCTCATTATTTTCAAACTCGATGCTGCGGGTTCGACGATCGACCGGCAAACGAATGAAACTCTCGATGGATACTTGAGACCGTTTTCCACCCTGCTTCACCCCCGGAAAATGACGCGGTGTGGGGGGGGAGGGGGGGGGGGGGATAAGAAAAAAAATCTATATATATGTATAGACCGCGGGGCGAAAGTTTCACGGATGAGGACACTCGAGCTGGATAGAAATATTCATTCCGCAAATCACGGGAATAACTGTGATGTCAACGAAACGGAGTGAAATTAAGCGGTGCAAGATTGTTTATTTTTATTTGATTCGTTTGTCTTCTTCATTGATCGCCTTTTAATCGTTTTAAACCTTTTTTAGCCCCTGTGGTTCTTTAAACGTTTCCGAGGTCTAGGAAAAAAAAAAGTTTAACGAAATTCTGAACTTTTTTAATGTTTTTTTTTTTTTTTTTCTTGTTTCATGGAGGAGGGGATGACGAGCGAATTCAATGTAACGACGAATTATATCGCACGTAATTGCATTGCAAGAATGAAACGTTGGTCTTCGATACATCGAGATTACGAAATAATTCTGGTAATACACGTTTTTCCAAAAGTATACGTTCACGCAATGGCGGCAAGTATAACAGGCTATAGCTAACCTAACATGGAACCGGGATTCGGGGAGTAAGAGGGAATATGAGTTACTTTACTGGGTAGAAAAACTTAATAAAAATAACGGTATTATGAGTCGTAGGGGTGGCAATTGCCTCTTCCTTCCTCCCCGTGCAAATAACGCCACCCACGACAAGATGCTGCAACAGCAGCGGCTCTTCTTCATCCCTCTTCGTTCCGCTTTATTTCCTCCTCTCCCACCTGCTGCACCTCTTCTTTCTTATACCTCTCGCCTGGCCGTTTCCTCGAAATCCTAACGGCGAACTCATCACGTATAAAAAGATCCAGCATCCAGTGTCGTGTTTAATATTATACACTCCGCCCTCTCGGGCTTATTATAAAATAAGCAAAGGCTAGTTTTTTTTTTTACACACACTTCTTTTTCCTTTTCTTCTTCTTCTTCTTCTTCTTCTTCGCGATTTATTCTCTACCCTGTCCATGTTTCTTTTTTTTTCTTCTTCTAGAAACGTACATAAATACATGAAGATATAACGTGGAACAAGGTGTAAGATTAGTTTTAATCACGCACAAAGTGTCGAGAATATTTTCGCGTTCTTTTTCCTCGGCGGAACTAAATGGGAGGGGGGCACAAATCACGTAATTATCACAGTCGTATAATTGCGCGTAAAAACGAGCAGTCGTAAAGAAGCACGAGAGAAAAAAAAAAAAACCCGACAAAAGCGCGAGAGATAAAAAAAAAAAAAAATAAAAAATAAAATAAAGAGAGAAAAAAAAATATGGCGGAACGTCGGGCAATAAAAGATAAAAGCATTTGGCCAGGACGCAGTACGGCATATTGGGTCTAATTATCAGGAAGTTAGCCGGCAGGGAAGGGAGGCATCCTGCAGGATCATTTAGATACGGATCTAGAAATATATATTACCCCGGTAAAACCATCCCCAAAGCTCGTTTCGAGTTGTCCTCTTATACCGAAACTAATTCGAGCTGCGAAGCCTTGTTTCTGAAGAAGCTTTCCGTATTTCAGTATTAGGCCCTAGCCTGCATGCGGCAAATATTTACATTCGAGGAAACGCCGTGTGTAATTCTTATATTTATGGGGGTTGACCGGTTCGCCAAACTCACCGTAGAGTCAACCCTTCCTCCCCCCTCATGATCGATGTCTTCCTCCTCTTCGCAGTCGCGTCCAGTTCGGTCGTATTTCAACAAGATATGTTTCGTCGTAGTTTCAGATTTTCCTGTTATTTATTATTCCCCGTTATAATTTTTAGCGGACGCTATAATCACAGTTTCGAACGATACTCGTGCTTTGAAAAATTTTGATTAAAAAATTTACGGTATATCGTTTCTTACCGTTTTTCAAAATTTGACAATATACGTTATACACTGAATCAGAGTTGAAATTTGAAGAGGAAAAATGTGGAGGATAAATTTTTCTTGAGTGAAATTTTTTTGATTAAATTTTATGATTGCAGAATATATAAGAATTGAATTGAATTTCGAACGATTTTGAAAATTTACGTATAATTTTATGCTTTAGTCTTTAAATTTATTCTGTTGAATCTCGGTGTAATGTAGGGAAGTATTTAGTTGTTTTTAACCAATTTCGTAAAACATGTCAAGAGGTGGGATTGAAATTTTGAACTTGAAAAGTCTCGAAAGCGCCAAATTTCGATTTTTTGATGGCGAAACTTAAAGTAAAGTGCAAAGTTCCGAAAGGGCGTAACACCGACAAGTCAAAGTTACGAAAGTGCGAAAATGAGAAAATTCAAAGATCCGAAAAATCGAAATTCCAAATGATGGAAGATTTTCGGTTCTGTGAATTTCTGGCTTGGTGAAATTTCACCACTTCGATCTTTCTTTGTTTTATATTTTCGATATTTTTACGTTCGGAATCGTGGTCGTTCCGATTTTCGAGTTTTGTTATTTTTTACGACCACTCATCGAGTAAACTACGCTGTGTCAATATATATTACAATTTTCGGAACTTTACTCTATCGAAACTTTATTTTCCAGAACTTTGCTCTATCGTAACTTGAATTTTCGGAATCTTGCATTTCGGACCTTTGAGCCGTCGGGAAACTTTTTTGTTGCGTAAATTTTATTTCTTTACTTCAAACTTCGCCACCAAATAATTCCAAACTAGGCACTTCCGGAACTTTTCAAATTCGAATCTTCAGTCCCGCACGTCCCCATTTCGAACGCTGTCTAAAGTGCGATTTTCTTAACGAATATGAGCAGGTAACTTGGAATCGTTAGAAAATATTCGCGAACAAAACTCTTGGCTCGTGATTTGAAATCCGTAGAACAGGATCAATGGCTGATGAATAAATACTTGGCTCCTCGGCGCGAGTGGATGGATGAAAAATGCAGGATCTAATAAACGGTTCGCGGGCTGAATCTCCGAGGTTCGAAAGGGAAAATGCACGATGGTATAACGTGTACATAGGTAGAGGTATACCGGGACAAAGCGGAGCACGCACAACAGTTGAAGCACGTCTCCGTCATTTCGTTGGTAATTAGTTTACTCACGGTGGGCACGAAGAGAGGCAGGAAGGAGTAAAGGGGATTCTATAAGGTACCCGTTTTCCAAAGTGGCGTCAGGGCTGCGCTGCGACAAAGGGTTGTTTTTAAGCTAATTGATAAATTATTGCAAAATTAGATTTACTTCCAGGGAACCGAGTCGCCGGAACGTTTACGCACAGACACACACATTTTAATGCCGGACGTGTGTCGAACACTCGAAGCGTTCAGGCCCGTGATGCGTCTGAACGAAATATCGGTGCGTTCTACTTCGAAAGATAAAATTTCACACGCGGTGAAAGGATTTTTCTGGATTCAATAATAACGGCGATCAAAGAAGTGTTTTTTTTTTTTTTTTTTTATACGGTTTCACGTCGTTTCATCCAACAAAGTTGGGCGAACCAAGATTAAGTAAAGTCACGTTGATTTCAATTTGAAAGAAAGAAAATTTCATTCGCTTTACATATTTGATAATTTCAATGAATTTATTTTTGTGTCTCTAATTGGAGGGCTTAAGTTTCTTGAGATGAGGCTTCTAATCGCAACGTAAAAGAAGAAGAAAAATGTAATAATTTGATACATTTTTAATTGATTTCACTCTGTTTGCTCCTTTCTTCTTTGAAATGCGAAAGCTTTTTTTCCTTTGCAGATGAAAAAAATTGTACATCTTATCGACGGTTATGGTCAAATATTTCGGATATAAATTTAAAAAAAAAATCTTATACGAACCTATTTCACCGTGTGTAAAAAAATCATTTTCTAAAATCGAAAAATACAGAATACATTTCTTCGAGTAAATTGTGTTGTATTTTAACAAGAAGCGAATAAAAAACAACAAAACTATATTCACGTTGAAGTAAATCTTCTTATTAAAAAGTACTCGTTTTAACATTGTAGAAAAAGATTACCGTCTCCAAATGCCAAAAAATAAAAAAAATAAAAAAAAAAAAAAAATATCTCGTCACAAAAATATTTACCAACTCTGTATCAAAATCTCAACCAACAGCGATCCCTTGGAAAATATAACACGAGAATGTATTTAAAAAAATGATCCTTCCAATTATCGTATAACAAATAAAATAAAAATATGTCACCTGCAGTCCTGTAATAATTAGAAACGGAAAAAAAATACTGGCTTATGGAAGGGGGGCAGGGGGGGAGTGAAATGAAGTATTATTATTTTTAAACAAAGATTACAAACTCCGGGTACGTTCGAAGGGGGCTTTGGCGTAACCAAAGCGAGGGGTCGAAGCGGGGGCGAGGCGGGCGTAGCCGCACAAACTCTTAAAACTGGCCGTATTTCTCTTTAATGTCACAACATAAAATTTGTTAAGGGGGTTTCGTAACATCTGCGGTATACGCAGGCAACGGGGTTTTAACCGTGCATGCGACACACGAAACCTCTGCGCACACATGCTTCTGCAGTAAAAGGTTAAAAATACGATTCTTTGTTCGGCTGGGCCACGCGAGTCATTTTGGCTACTTGGACTCTGGTCCAAAATGGGCGGAAAAAAGAAATAAGAGAGAGAGAGAGAGAGGAAAAAATTTAACCACGGAGAATTTAAAGCTCATACTGTGCCAGATCCTGAATTGGAACGGGACCTAAACTCGGCGCAAAATTAGGCGCTACTCGGAGAAAAACTATTTCGGTACATGGCCAATCTACCTGATTGGCAAGCTTCTCGTGATGATTGATCGTGCAGCTTCGGTCTCGGTTTTAAATTATATTTCCCCCCCCCCCATCCAAACGACACGACGAATCGTTTTTACGCAAACCCTGAATCGGTTCAATATTGAACCTTACACATTCAATTCTCACTCCGAGCCTTGCCCTGAAAGAAATAAAATGCTCGAGGCAGTCAAATTCCAATTACCATCTGAAATTGCCACATTGCAAGAAAAAAAAAAATAAAATAAATGAAAAAACTTACGCCGTATTAATTGGATAATATAACAAGGTCCCATATTGTTGTGAAATTTATTTTATACCAATTATAAACTTGGATGAACATTTTTTAACGCGTCAGAGTCAAGAGTTTGAATAGTTGCATTATACGGCGAATTTTTAGCTGGGCGGAAATTCAATTTATTAAAAATTTACAAAGTATAAATATATAAAAATTAAAATCTGTAGCAGTGCGAGTAAAGTATGAAGAGCCGAAATAAATGGAATCGGTGGAATTAGAGTTACAATGTATATATTATTCTATATTTATTTATATGATTTTATTGTTTCGCATTCTGACCTTCATATCGACTTTTCACATTTTCAAATTCTGCGAATCAAATTCTTGTATTTTTTAAAATTCGATTCTCTAACGCTTTTATGTTGTTCAGAAATTCTACTTCTGCATCCTCATTCTTTTTTGTTGCATAAGAAATATATAATATATATATATTCCGCCACGCTTTTAAAAACTTTCGAATATCCGTATAGAGTCCAATATCAAATCGATGAATAAAATTTACACAATTTTTCACCTACACATTGAATTGGCAAAAAAAAACAAAGATTTGCAAAATTACTTTCTGCAAATTTTGTTAAATTTATAATCCTGTTCTAAAACGGATTCACTTGAAATTTTGGCACTTTATTTTTTCTGGATACAAGTTTTCTCTCAGTTTGCAAATAAATTTGAGAATTTTCCAAATTTTGTTTACATACTTCGAATTTCAGTTTCGTCCCGCTAGTTATTTCTCAATTTTCAACATATATGCGTACTTTGGTCAGGGTGAATCGATGCGTTGCGTACCGTTTATCCATGTCGAAACCATCAGTGGCAAGCCGCTCGAGCTGGAATGAGAATATAGAGCCACTCGAGCCGGAGAAATTCCTGAAATTATTGCGGGCGAATTAAACTGTTTGATGATTATACCACGGAGAGATGAACGCGGGAAATTTGATCCCAGCTCTTGGTAAAATTGATTCGACGAACTGGGTGCAAACACGTTCAACGAGTCGTAGAATAATCTGGAATGTTTAGCCGGAAAACGACCTGTGCGGATGCACCCTCGGAAAAAATCGCTTCCTTTTTCCGCAGACAAACACAAATTGGCGAGACGTCATAAGAATGGATGTCTTGGTGAGTTTTTCAACCGCATAATGCGGTTCGATTCTAAAGAAAAATTTCTCTGCATAATGTTTTTTACAGGAAAATTGGTTTGCAGAATATTTTTCTGCAAAAACGAACTCGAGATTCAAATCAGAAATAATCCGTGTATGATGAAAATATTCTGTCGAACAATTCTGCTGTAGAATAATTCATGCAAGATTGATTTCTGATGTGAATCTCGAATTCCTTTCTGTAGGAAAATTTTCTGAAGAAAAATCTTTTTGTAGAAACGGGTCTGTCGAATAAGATTTTTTAGAATTGATTTTTGTAGAATCGATCCTTATTCCAAGTGGTCATAGTAACGGAATAAAATGGGAAAACGAGTTGGTAACGAGACGAGATTCGAAGCGAAAGAACAAAGAAACATTCGAGCTAACGGTCGAAATGAAAATATTTCTCTTTCTTCCAAAGTCACTGCCGAACGGCCCTCGAGAAGAAAATGTAATTTAGATTTCCGCCGCTTTGTTTAGCGTTTTTCTGCGTCTCTTTTTTTCTCCCTTTCTCTCACTCTCCCTTAGAAACTTGGGCTAGATAAAATGGGAGAAAAACAATACGTGGGGATTTTCTTTCCCTTTCTTTACCTCTCGAATTCCTCCTTTCTTTACTTTTTTTTTACAAGGCTGCGGACGGCGCAGATCAAAGTGAAACAATTGGTCGAGTATTTTCCTGCAAGCTTTGCCGATAATACTTAAATACAAAACGGACCAACGCGCAGGCCAAGAGAGAAAAAGAATTTATATTTCCATTGAGAAAACTAGTTGCGGTGCATTTTCCCCACTATTTCCTCGGGAACAAATGTGTGTCTATGAGCCTTGAAGATTATCTGATTTGCCAGAATTCCTTTCCTTAAATTGCAATTTTTTTTTCTTTTCCCAAACATTAAACTATAAGACGGTAAACTTATGGCGAAGCATCAAATTCAAAGTTTGAATGGCAACCGTACTGTCGAAAAAATCAAAAATGGAAACTTTGCATCGTGACAAAGAAGATAAACGATCCAAAAATACTGCCTCCAAATTTGAAGAGAATCGGTTTAACCGTTTTCAAAATAACAACAAATCTCACCGAGAAAAACGTACACTGAGAGAAATTTTTAGTTCCGGTTACCGCTCAGTCCTTAACTATTTTCATTCTTTACCACAATCGAAAAATATAGCTCTAGGTAGAAAATGAAAATTAGTTTTCTAGCCGTTACCGGAAAGTCTAGTATACGTTGGTATTCTTTCTCATTACGATCGCTGTTGTTATATTTTCTCGCGACTGTTGCGAAAATTTAATGCTTATGTAACAATAAATTGATTTTAAAGCCTTGCTTAACTAAAAAAGTAGAGTAAACCTCAGAAACTGATTTTGCGTTGCAATGACCAAAAAAGGATCGACGATAGCGCAAAATGGTTAGGCGTACCTCGTTTTTCGTAATTCCAACAATATTCAAACAGCTTTTTCAACGATACCTGTTTCACTCAATTTTTCTAGTTACTGTAACAAATGAAAATTTTCTCAGTATACTTTGGATTAAAAATTTTGAAAAAAAAAACAACAAAAAATCAAATTGAACTTGAATTGGTCGTCAAGTTGTAAATTTCCACGGTTCACCGACCTTTTCAACCGACTACTCGTACCTACGTGCATTACTCGGACCCTTAAGCATTTCCGTTATCTTTCCGCAGTCGGCGATGATCTGGTGGAAAGGGGGAAGTGACACGGTAGCGCAGCAACGTCACGCTCCGTCGCGACGACGATATCCTCGAGACGCTCGGGCGCCGCGACGCCACCGTCTGCACGATCCGCACTGCACTGAACCACTGACACGGACTTCGGTAACAAATCAAACTCCACTTTCCTCACTATTGCAAGTTCCTCTTGCGAGTTTTAGTCGAGTGTTAGAGAGCTTAACTCGCTGGAGATTCTCCATTTAATTGTTTTCACTGCAAGGGGTTCTCGCTGAAGAAGAAAATAAAAAAAAAAAAAAAAAGAACAACCAAAGTCTGGCCGCTCCAAACGTATTGCTAGACAGCAAGAAGAGTGGAAACAATTTCTAATGAAACGATCAGTCGTTAGTTTTTTCTTTTTTTTAATTCTAGTCGATTTAACGCAGGTACTTGATTAAATTGCTTAAACTCGAAAGAAGATATTCAATGTATTGTCAAATATACGAATGTTCTACTAAGCTACTCCGATGTAAAATTATAGTTTCGCAATTAGCGAAAGCGAGTGGAAAACCTGAGGTTTGGATATTTGCCAGGTAATTCGATATTTTGTCGTTTGGTGACGGCTGGTTGACTGAAAAATAAGCGCAGAAGTTAAACCTTGAGTTACTTCTAAGTTTGTCGTTAAAACGGCTCAAAGCTGAAGTCTAGACAGAAAAGATACGAACAACGATAAAGCGTTGTTAGTAGTAGGTGTGTGTACAGAACCAGTATGCATTGTGGTAGATATATGCGAAATCGATACGCCTATACGAGAAACTCGAATTATATACCAAACCGACGCACACGGTGTGTATAAAACCGATCGGGTAAACGTAACGGCAGCGTGAGCTTTTTTTTTCTATCTTCTTGGCCGCCCGGGTGAAAAGTGAAAAACGCAAAAAGCATTTTCCCCGAAGGAGACAAAAACCCCCGAACGACAAGGAGGAAAAAAGGAAAGAAAGGGACGAAACGATATTTGAATAAAAATACATTCCGTGGATACCTCGGCCGGAATTTTTGTGTGTATGCGTGTTCGTGTAACTTCATTTATACCAGATCCCACCCCCCCACCCTCACCCAGAATCCCTTGCTGCTCCGTGTATCGAACTACGCGGCTGACGGGGCTTTGAGGCATATGATCTATTTGGCGAACGAATTTGATCAGATGTCCGCAAATTCGATTCTCCAGTCGAGAGGGGAGAGATCTTCGGGGCTCGCCTCTCGCTCTCTCTCTCTCTCTGTCTCTCTCTCTCTCTCTCCCCTTTGTCGTTTGCATATCGCCCCGACGAATAGCCACCCCTCAAGGTACTTAACAAAGACCCAATCTATTGCTTTGCCAAGCCCAGGGCGAGCCCCCGTTTACCAAACTCGACACAGTTCATCGTGTATCAAACCGCTTCTCTAATTTATCAACGTATCGTCTCATCGCGGGAGAAGGGAAGAAGAGGCAGAATTTTTCAACAAAACTCCGCTCCGAGAGACTCGGAATTATTGGGAATCTTTAGCATTACGTTGTACGGGAACAAAAGTTAATGATTTGGGGTGGGGTTGAAATTCCGAATTTGAAAAGTTTCGAAAGCGATTGATTTCGAATTTTTTTCTGGCAAAACTTGAGGTGAAGAAGGTTAAACTTTGACGAAACATCAATGTTTCGAATGGTCCGAGATCCGAGAGTCAAAGTGCGAAAATGAGAAAGTTTAAAAATCTGAAACATCGAAATTCCGACTGATCGAATATTTTCAGTTCTGTGAATTTGTGAAATTTCACCGCTTTGATCTTTCTTTGTTTTGGATTATCGATATTTTCACGTTCGGAATCATTGTCATTTTGATTCTCTGTTTTTCCAATTTTTTACACCCACTCGTTGAGTCAACTACGCTGTGTGAGTATATTTTAAGAATTCAGAACTTTGCTCAATCGAAACTTCATTTTTCGGAATTTTTCCCTATCGGAAATTTTATTTTTCCGAAATTTACTCTATCGTAACTTCAATTTTCGAAAACTAGCATTTCGGAACTTTTAGTCATCGGACTCCCGAACATTCGAAACTTTGTTGATTCGTCAAAGTTTAATTTCTTTACTTCAAGTTTGACAACAAATATTTCGAAATTAGGCACCTTCTGACATTTTCAAATTCAAAACTTCAACTCCATCCCAAGAATTTATAAGTAAAAATCGATTTTACAAATAATAACAACAATAATAATAATAATAATACCGTGAGGATGTTTCACCAGAAAACCAAAACAAAAATTTTCTCAATAAGACAGACAACAGTGACACATGAGATTTTGGTATTTGCATTAATTTGGCGATGCAGCAGCCAGCGGAAGAGACGAGAATATGAATCCAAATGGAGAAATTTCCGCGATGGTTGTTTTTGCTTTTATTGCGTATGCTCTGTATTTCAGCGCGCTTGACGAGGGTCTTATCGAGATTAGACCTCGGTTAGTGGAACATTCGTATGGTAACGACACCTGCGATAAGGATTTTATACCCCAACTAACCGCGGCCAGAATCAAGCGGAAGGATCCCTAATTTTTAATTCGCGCTAGAAAAACGGGAACAAAAAATGTGCAGGAAACGAGAACGCGAGCAATGAGAGAAAATTTTAGTTACGAGTAGTTACGCATTATACGGTCTTTGTATCTATTAAATATGTATATATTTAATTTTTTTTGTTTTAACATAATAGAAAATGAATTCTGGGTAGAAAATTCAAATCCATATTTCAGATCTTGCCAGAAATCCTAACATAATTTACTGTTCTTTTTCGTTCTTGCTCACTCGTACTATATTTTCTTGTAACTATTGCGACGATTTGATGTTGGTGATGTGGTAAATTTTTGTCAAGGTCTAATTCAACTTGAAATAAAGAAAAAATCATACATAAGTAAGTATGTATATATAAAGCCTTTGTATTCACAATTATATGTATAATTACAGTGAATAATTAATTCAACTACATTTCCAGTTTCAAAAATCGCATCGACTTATCTAAAAATTTTTTTCATCGTGTTACTGAGTTTACTGAAATTCAGTAAAAAAAACTGATCGCGAAGCACTCAGTCAAGTGTGATGAAAGTAAAAAATTTGAACTTCTGATAAAAGGTGATGGAAGTAAAAAATCAGGCTTACGCAGAAGGCTGCGGAAAAGCTTTTCTGAAAACTTATAAACACTTGTGCCGTGATTTAATGATCAAACGAGGCCCACCACTCCCTTCACCACCGACGATGCTGAAAGATCCATTAAATTTAACGCGATGTTATAGGTGTGTCCATAAGCACTGCGCGCGTTCAACTATCGCGAAATTTAAACTATGAGTAGTAGCGTGAGCTCAGGGCATCTATCACTGCAACCACATTCTCGAGACCAGGTATTATCCGTCTCTATACGGTGGTAAAGATATACCATTTCAGCCAAGTACAAGCCTGCTGGCTCAAGGTGCGGCCAATTTTAAAAATAACTGCACGACCTATCGACCTCTGTTAAAAAAATTTCATCAAATTTCAATGCTGTTATATATCTTCTGCTTCATTTTTTCCCGCAGATCTTTCATTTTTTTCAATAGTTACAGTCGAGCGATTCAATTTTTGCGTCCCGATGATGTATAATTTTTTAAACAAATCACAATCGGCAGACACAGCTATTTTTTTTTTTTTTTCTTTGTTTTTGTTCTTCTGTTTTTTTTAACCCACGCTGTATTGCCCGAGGAATTAAAATCCAAAGTTTACTCACCTGCGGTTTAATTAATTCGTCCGAAACATGCAGCTCGTTAATATTAATGTAATACAATGCGTGGTTGAAAAGAGTATTTGCACACAAATATAACGCATTGTATATTCGCACATGAACGAGCTTTCGGCAACGGTTTTTACAATTCGTGTATTAAATTCTGATCACTATCGCTATACATCCCGAGTATAGATTATCAATTAATAACGAGAATTTCACCGATATTGATTTTTTGTTGTTTTATTTTACTCTTTTTTGTATACATACATATATATATATATATATTTTTTTTTTGTTTTTTGAATCACCATAGAGCCAGTGCAGCAGCTGCATGATACAATGCGGACTGCACGATGAGGAAATAAGGGAATTCAATAGCCGTGGAACGTTATATAACAAATATGCGGACAATACTAATCACGTTACAATTAAACGTAACCGCCTGTTCGAGGTTTACTTATATTTGATGTATATATTATGTATCTATGTATATTATATATAGGAGTTATACGGAGTTGGATGGTAGTTAGAGGTGGGTACAAATAGTTGAATGCTAATCGGTCGGCATTATGAATCAGTCAGGGCCAGTTTGAGAGTTTGGTAACAAAGTTTCCAGCCATTGTTGAGCGGAATAACAAATACTATGGCAGCTTCGAGCCGTGCTTCAGGCAGAACTCAAGGGGGATGAGAAAGCGAAGGAGAAGGAAAGAGCGAGAGAGGGGGAGGGGGGGCGGAAAGAAGGGAGGGAAAAGAGGTAGAAGGATTTTTAGATGGAGAAGAAACCAAAAGTGCGACACGATAACGGCATGTTTTTAACCTCTTCAAACTCAATGGTCGATGTCATTTTTGAATAAAGAGAATTTGATTGACATTGGAATTCTTGGATTGAGGAGAAGCGATGCGAATTCGAAAACTACGAGATATCCGTGACGAGGATCGAACTTCGAGGATTGATTGCAATTGGAAAGTCGCGGGTCGTTCTTCGCTCGTATTTTATTTTATAAGGATAGCCAAGAATTAGAAACGCAGAAATTAGACAAGGGCATCGATCGTTCTGATGGTAAGTTTTGAGACAGTGAAAGCTGTGTGAATGAAGCCACGTTTCTATCGGCGCCCGCGAGACTGTATAATATTATTGAAGTAATTTCGATCGAGGAACGAAAAAAAAGAGTCCATTTTATTGAACGGGCTTCAGACGATCTCAGTCGGGATTGGCAGCTTTCGTTTTTGCAGCTTTTCGTTTATTAAACTAGATTTTTGGTAACAAACTGCCGAGTTATTCAGTTCCACATGGTCGCTCAAATATTTCTAAATCTGAAAAAAATATAAAATTTAGTTATTTGTACACTGCAAAAATAGCACATGTAAAGAAATGGTCGAAATTCCTAATTTCCCACGAAAGAAAAAACATTTTCTGCCAATGGCAATTTTTACACAAACTCCAATACACGGCAAAAAATTTTCTTATCTTGTTTTCGCTTGTCCGTCATATTGGATCCGCCATTTTGAATCGTCGAATATCGAAATCAGATTCGTAATCAATGACCCGAGAAACCATGTAACGTAATAATTTATCAAAATCAAATAACTTTTTGAATTTACGACCGCCATATTGGATCCGCCATTTTTAATTCCAAGTTCAGATTCGTAATCAGCGACCCCAAAAACCTGTGCATACAAAATTTCAAGTGAATCGCCTGTAAGGAAAAATCGCATCGACTTCTGAGTTTCTTCTTCCACCGTTTCCTTCATTTTTCGAAAGCGTTGTATGTACAAAGTCGAGTTTGCGGAATCGCATCATGGGCTATTTGAAAAAGTGATGCACCATGCAACCGTATTCCCACGGCACAAATTGCCGGCAGTCAGGGAGTCGAGGGAACGAGCAAGAGCTTGTAACGTGTGGCTATGAAAAAAAAAGGGGTGAACCGTCGCTTGGAAGTTGGGCCATCCATCGCGGTCCGCAAAACCACGTTCCGTCAGTGCAGACCATCCTCCGACAAAACACAACTTTTATCTCGAGGGTTGAGCTGGAGCTGTGCACCGGTGCCTTAAAGTAGCTCGGACACTCAGCCTCATTCCAGCTCAAGCTTTTGTTCCGTGAGACCAAGAACTCGAGGTGCATCTCAAACTCTACACCCCGCATTGTCCTGCGGAACAACAGCAGCGGCGGTTACTTTTCGCCTAATTGAAAAATGGAGCGAAGGAGCAAAAATCTACCGCGTTTCTTGCCGAAAAATTTCACAACCTCTTTTCTCCCCTTACCTCCTGCTGCCGGATATGTCCTCCAGGCTCTCATTAAACCAACGACAAAAATATCATACTACTTGCGGAATTTTTGCACAACGGTTTTGCTCGATGTGGCGAGAGAGCTTTTCTCATGCACTACGCTACTGATTGATAACGGGCAAAAAAGCACTGCTGCGTTTTTCGCTCTGAGAAAGACAGGAAGAAAGCTGTATACTTTACCGATTATTCAACCTTTACCCATCCACTTTTCTTACCACTTGGGATTTCGGAAGCAAACTCGCGAAGACGAGGAGCAGGATTCGTTAACGTCACAAGACGAACTTTCTCTTTCTATCTCTACTGAACTTTTTCCAACAAACATCGGTGCAGGAGGGACCAAGTTTGCATTTCATTAATTAACTAACCGAGTAATTCTGCCAGTGCGGGAAACTGGATGGAGTACCGATCCAAAGTGGGAGGAGACGAAAGCGGATGAAAAATGCCACTGAGACGTGTTTTAATGCGTGTCTTTCATCTCTGCTTGTCAAAAGAAGAAGGGAGGCTATTTTCAATGCGGGACTCGGCTTGCCGCCTGCTCATTTAACTCGGTTGGAATCGAAGTATCCCCTCATCGTGCACTTTCCGTTTCTGTTTTTTTATTTTTTTCGCTCTTTTTCTCATTTTTTACAAACACACGCTCACTTGTAGCTCTTCCCGACAGTTTCTCCCTCTCGAAACAGCTGTAACGAGAATTATGCGACCTGATGATGACTTTCGAACGTTCCGCGCAGCGTTGGGCCGAAAATAAAATGATTACCCGGTGGTAAAAAATTCGGGGGTGAGTACGGGTGATCCGCTCTACATAGCGAGTCGACGATCCGTAGAGCAAGGTAGGCGCAGCCCGGCTACCATTAATATTCCGCGATGTTGTACGCTCTAGGGGGAAAAGAGGCAGAGTGAAAAACAGATGGTCGTTTGGCGACGTCCCGATGGCTGCTTCGCGGTGCAGTTCAGCAGTCTGCATAACCGACGAGAGCGCAGAAACTAAGTTTGCGCAGAGCGCAGCTTTGATCTCGTTAAACGAAGAGACGAGACACTCCGGTATGCAGACGCAGCTGGCGAATTTTTCACCGTCGAGTAGAGAGAAATAAGAAGTTTGGAGATGAGAAGAGAAGAGAGTGTCGTTGCGTTCAGGAAACACGACAGCCTAGCTTACGAACAGCCTCGCGGGGGTGCGGAGTGAATTTTCAATATCGAGGCTTCGACGAGGCCTGGTAGCTTATTGTCGATACGTATACGTGTATAATATAATCAGGCTTCCCTCGAGCCCGAAATTAATCAATTTGATCCAGCAGTTCCTTGGCTATCCACCACCTTCGACATCAACGCGATCCATTCACGGGGGTTCCTTTTTTTTGCGTAGGTACACACCTTCTCACTTGTTACTTTCTCTTCGTTTTTTTCGGGGTAATTCCGGGATTGAATAAAAATTCATTAGAGGTTAACGCGGATCAACGTTGGGGAAGGGAGAAACTCCACCCCTGGTTTCAGGGTTTTAAATAAATTAAAAGTTTACCTTTTACCAGCGACAAGGCGGCGCAGCTACTCCCCCGACATCCGAACCATGGAGAATTCCCTCTTTCCCCCCCTCTCTCTCTCTCACAGTCTCTGTAATATCTCTTTTCCCTTATTCGAACTCTCTCTTTGGAAAAGGGAAGAAGGGAAGAAAGAAAGAAGAAACGAATGGGCGACAGAACGGCAGGAAGGGAATAAGTGATTTTCTCGGATTTGTCAAGTCGCGGTTAATCAATTATTCGATAATCACCGGAGTGCCGATGAGGATCTTGGAACTTCCTGGCCGCATTGAGTGCTCGTCAATTTCAAACTTGTGTATCCGTCCGTCCTGCGCACCCCTAATTTACTAATCTCGTTACAAATGAAATTAAAATTACAACTCATGAAACGGATCCTCTCTTCTCGATCCCTGCAAAAAAAAAAAAAAAAAAAAAAACACGAGCGAATGAATTTATCTCCATCTCGACTGAAACGTGTTTTTTTCTTTTTTCCTGTTATATTTTTATTCTTCTCTGCAGTACGCATACGATTGATCGCGCAGTAGAAGAACCGCAAGAGAAGTATAAGGTATACTCGATCAGTTCAACCCATCCGGGGATATAAATTGTTGAAGTAGAAGCATCGCTGAAATATATTATAATTCCCCACGTTCACTACCGCGAATGGAAGAACCGGCTCTCCGTTCCTCGTTTGCCAAATTCTTCCGAACAGCAGCCCGGAGTTTGGCTCTCGACCAAAATTTGATACGGAACTCGGGACCCGCCGAGCAAGCGGGAGAGGGAGGGAAAGAGAGAAAGAGAGAGAGCGAGAGAGTTACGTTTATGGTAATGAGGCCTGCCACGCCAGCGCTAGTCGCACTCGTACAGGGATATAAAATGTTTCGTTCCCTTATTGGGTGAAGCGCTTAGCAAGGTAATGGGATGTCCAGCCTCTGGCAATTCGCCCAACCCTTTCGGGGTTCGTGTCCGAAACCCTCCGGGCTCGGAGGGTGGCCGGATTCGCGGGGGGTTGAAAGGGGGGCACCGGATGTGTTCGCAGATATTTTAACAGCGCCGGTTTGAGGCTCATAGTTCGGTCGATCTTCGGGTCATCACCGTTTGTTTTTTTTTTTGTTTTTTTTAATGCTCATTATTTTCAGCGATAAAGTTCCCGCTGTTTGGGGGTTGTCGATGAAATTCGTATACCGGGTGAAAAAATCAGCAACTAGGTGACAGGATTCGAACCGTGACGAAGAGGGGAGATATCGAATGTTCGCTCTCTATTCGCATCGCGGACTCCGAAATGTGACAATAGACTTTGGCACTCGAGCTACGAAAAGGACAGTCGTGATTACCGGGTTACGGCTTAGCTTCTGCAGTCCGACAAGGAACGTTGGCCAACTCGAACAGCCATTAAAACAGAACTCTGCCATTAAGTCCAGGAGCTCTCCCTTCGCGTTCGCTGGCTCGCTCGTCCCTCTGAAGGTTTAAATACGCTATAAAACGATCACATAACAACCCCGTCCAAGCCCCTATCTTCCCCGGGAGTGTCCACTGCGGTTAATTGTCTGATTTAAGCCTCGCCGGCACCCAATGCTTCCCTGTTATGCTGAACACGCGACCCGGATAACGCCATGATTCACTATTCTTCCGGAGGTGAGAAGTTTCGCTGTTTAGAAGTGCTCGTTGCAGTTTGACTATTTCCTCGGTGAATTGAGTATCAAGAGAATTCCGAGGGTTTCGGCATTCTCGAATGAATTTCCACCATGGTGAAATGTAATATCTTCAATTCACATTCTCTTTTGAGGAATCGATTGCATTGGGTCGATTTAAATTACACGTTCAACCGATTCCAAGCGAATCCAATAATTGGCTTCTTACCAAGTTTTCGACTCGACGACTCGAAGAAATACACGCAAATACACGATCTATCTTCCGGAATTCACTGCGTCAACTCAATTTTAAGTACCCTCAACTAGTTTCCAGTGAATCCAATCGGTTCGGCTTCTCACCATGTTTTTGACTTGAATTCACGTTCTCTCTTCAGAAACTCAAGTCATTAAGTCAATTTAAACGACTAATTCAGTCCATTCCAAGTGAATCCAAGTAATGACTTCTCGCCGAGTTTTCAACTCGAGAACTTGAGCATCGCTGCACCTTCAAGGGTCTTCGGAATCACTTGACGGAAGGCCGAACGAGGACAGAAATTGACGAAGTTCAAGGGTTAATTTCGCGGTCGGTGACGAGGATGAGGGGTTTTTTTTTTTGGATGGAACCAAACGGTGGATTCGCGTTAATCAACTGCAGTTTTGGAATCGTCCGAGCCCTGGCTTAATAATTTTTGGTCTAATCCGTAGTGTGATGGGTGATCCGAGCCGTGGGGTGACACCCCCGAACAAACAGAGCGAGCTCACCCCGCGCCAATCAGCTCAGTACCTCCGATTGGGTTGGATTTTAATGGCGGTCGTAAATATAGGAACATTAAAAACACGTAACGGTTTTGCGCGCAGGCATGTGTGCGTGTGTGCGGGGGACGTACATGCGGCATCAGCTCAAAGCTAATCCTGCAGCAATACCTATACGCATCCCAGCATCGAGGCCTAACTTTGCCGAAATTCGCATAACGCAACACCGGGCCGACGAACGTTTTAGAGCATGGCAATTACCGCGTATCCGTGTATGCGGCGATGTGATGAAATCACCGCGATGCTCGAGACCATTTCATCCCCGTATAAGCCAGATAAATATTGCCGCGTTGAAATTAGCCACGATTGGCTTTTACCCTTACTTATACTTTTATCCAATCTGAACCGCCGTGTTTACCTAATTTTACGCCAAAAATCGAGGGCAAATTTTGTCACGGTTTTGACCATTTTTTTCATCCCTCGACTCTTTGGACCGAAAGATACCGGCTAGGTTACTATTTTTATTCTGGTTTGAGGGTTGAACCGAGTGGCTGTTATTTAGTCTAAAAAGTGTTATCGGATCCTAAGTCAAAAAATGAAAAATGTATATGGTATTCTAAGAACGTGACAAAGAAAACACTATCAAACGTGACCGTCTATTTTGCGCCACTGCAAGCTTCGGAAAAACGAAGGATAGGGAGCTGTTTTCGATGAGCGAGTCCTGCGGCGTTTGGGTAAAAATAGTAGAACGCAGGATTAGGGGGCGAAGGGATGCGATGTGATAATTCGCTTCATACGCTCGTTTTCATGAGTTATAGATATGATTTTTCGCGGGCAGAATATCTCGCCTGTGTCCAGCTCGTCGAGCTTGATTGTATTTTTATATTGTCTGACCGCGGGAAGAGCGAAAATATCTACCCTGCAGGTTCGATTCATCCCTGGTTTTTTCCTCACTGTGGCAAAATCTGCTGCACCCTCATACACCCTTCCCAGCAGAAATGACAGTGATTTTTGAACGGCGAAAGTGAACTTTTACGATTGTTTTATGGGGAAAGGGGCCGGCGGAAATGCTCTCGAATGCCCGAAGACTCTGGACAGAATTTTATGGTTCACGCTTGGCCCCCCAACGCTGCGTTGCCGTAACGAGAAGCGTTATTTTAACGTTATGACTTGATGGTCACTGCTCGGAATGACCCCACACACCCTTCGAATAATTAAATAGCCTACTTCGCGATCGAGGGGTCAGAGTCTTGACTCTCTTTGTGCCGCGAGGGAAAGAATTATCTCCAAGATGACCGAGGGAGTCTAATTCCCGAGAAAGCACGTCGCGAAATGTCTCGCAGATCGATTTTTTCGAGGAGTTAAGCTCGAAAGAAACACAAACGCGTACCTCGACTATTAGCAAAATCAGATGCGTCGAGAAATTTCCCAAGTTATCTTCAGCCGGAGTTTGGGTACTTCGCTAACGACTGCAGAAATATCTCGGCACCCGCTCTGCGTAGAGTTTCGGTTTGAAAATGAGACGAGGTCTCACTCAAGGCACGGCTAATTGTAAGTAAAGTCGTGTTGGAAGTTGGAAGCTGGTTCAACTGAAGGTAAGATTCCGGGATGGAATTAAATCGGAAAACAAGAACGACAAAATGAGTGGCTGCATAGGTTCAGATTGGCGGTGTAAACGATACCCGCCACTGAACTCGATTCGCAGCTTTGTCACGACGCGCGACGGGGTAAATTCTTGTTCGCCAGATTCATGGCGCACGGAACGACGAACCGTCGTCGTCACAGCTCGTTTTAAACGTAAATACGACCGAGTTGGGTATAAATTTTGCATAATTAGTCGGGTCGGCGGTGCGTCCAGAGTCCCTTTGATCGCACCCACCGTCGGCATGAATGAGTAAACGAGTAAACGCCGCCCGGTAGATCCCGAAGCCGAAAAGCCAAAGAGGCCCAGAGCACTCGGGACTGTGATTTTTGCGATTAATTTACTCGCCGCCACACGTATTCCCCTTCAGAATTTTACTCGAGATTCAAAATTCGCTAGCCAGTTATCGGTAATCGAACATCGACTAACTGCAACCGCGCAGAACTTGCACAGCTGGATGCTTATTATTATCAACCCACGTAAAAGTTTGAATGAGAAAAGTTACGGTGCTTGCAAGGATTCTCCGCGGTTAAGATAAAATTTATTCCCTTACGGGGATAAATTCCGCGGAGTCTGCGAGCTCTCGACAAGAGATCTCAGATTTGCTCTGCTCCGGACGTCACTCTTGACCAGCTCACCTTTGGAACCAGCCTGAACACGGTTCGCCATGTCGGACAAGGCTGCGCTGAGGCGATGCATTATTTAGAGGGGACGATGCATCACAGAACCATATGATGTACCTGTGCGCATCAGCACAATGTATCTTTCCCTGTACATCGGTGGTGAACCGATCCTCTATGTGGTCGAGAGGTTCGCGTGTAGCTTGTAAGTTCGTGGCCGCGGGTGGTGAATTGCTTGGCCACGACGGTCGAGTGCTGCTGGCATGGAGGTGGAGGTGGAGGAGGAGGAGGAGATCCTGGAGGTGGAGGAATCTCAAAGGCTGAGCGCTCCTCGGTGCCTGTTAGAAACTTCATACACCGACAATTCGAGGTAATGGACATCGGTCAGTTACTCGGACATCGCATAGCCCACCACATTTGTCAGAGTACCCGCACAATCTGGCAACTCGCTGTGGATACGGTGTCTGAGTTGTTTTTTCTTTTTTTTTTTTTTTGCCTCGTATTCAACTCGCAAGGATACCTAGAGATGAGATGGGATGTACGCGTTGGCTAGCTTCTGGAAGAGTTCCATTTTTCGAGAGTTGGTCTTCAGAGGCCAGGAGAGAACGGAAGCTCGGGATAAACGAGACTCGTACTTCTTACCAAATTGTTTTTATCCAAATAACCCTGCATACAACGGGCTGCTCACCCTTTCACGGATAATTATCATCTAAACTGCACGGCGGTAATTATCATCGTACAAACCGGAGGGTCGCTTTCCAACCGCGTGTATGAAATACTCGTATAATACGCAGAATACCGCCCGAGGAATATCATCGTTTTATCTGCGGACCACCGGTTTGTGACAAAAATATCAGACGACGTGATCTTTATGAACTTTTGTGGCCGGCTCAATTAGCGTTATGGCATACAGTGGAGAGATCGGACGGCGAGCTCTCGTATCTTTATTTGTTGTTGCCGTAAAGTAGCCCGAGGGGACGTAGCGCGTATCTTTCATAATTCGTTCATATTCCCATAGTGGGAAAAGGTTCACAACAATAACATGGTAGACTATAATCACTTTTTCATCGATAAAACCTGTCCGTTTGAAATGGTGTTAAATCACGAACACAGCGCTACAGCGACACTGCAATCAGCGACAGTAGTGCGGTAGAAATAGATAGCGATCGCAGAGCGCTGGCTCCGCCGGTTCTGTCCTCTATGCCAGACCACCGCAAGACCCATTCTCGATAGTACTTGACGTCGGTGTAGATCCCGGGAAAGCCAGGCCACGCGCATCCGTTTCCAGATGATACGACGCCGGTTAAAACACCCTCGCAAATCAGCCCACCTCCGGAGTCGCCCTGAGGATTGTATATATCAAAGTCAATGTCATCGGTCAGCATTCAAGGTCTGAACTCAGCGGTCCAGTCCTGGTCAATTACCCACCTGGCAAGCATCCCGCAGCCCTTCTATGTACCCGGCGCATATCATGCCATCAGGAATGTCTGAGAATTCGACGTAGAGCTTTCGGCACACAGTCTGGCTCACTATCGACACATCGACGTACATCAGCTCGTTCATCAAATGCAGAATGTCCTGCAACGCCATGAGCGTTAGCGAAAATAAGCAAACCACGAGTGTATCAAACGCTTGGAGTCGGATGTAAACTTGGTAAAAGATCATTTTAATGGGATTGGAGTCACGGACTTCTCCCCAATTGGACCGGTATCTACTTACGATAGCAGGGTATCCCCATCCAGCCACTTGGCACGTGGTACCAGCAGCCACCGTGCTCGACTGCAACGTTTGGTACTGCACTGCGGGACTTTCGAAGAGCAGTGGTTCTCCGAGCTGGGAGTGAGAGAACCACGCGTTTTAGGTGAGAGGTCGTGAAATTTAAATGTGCGGAAAATTCAATGAGATGAAACGTGCCTCACCCTGAGTAGTGTGATGTCGTTTTCATAGGTCACCGAGTCGTAGTCCTCGTGAATGATTATCTGAGATACCGACCTTCGCTGACTCGTGGACGAAGTGCGGTTCAGCCAAAGATCTCCGGCTATCACTGACACCATCCAGGGCTGAATCTGCGCCCCAGTTCTGCAAAAGTCGAAAGTTAGCAAAGCAGTTCCGAAGCGTGATTGGATTGACTCACTGGAGGAACATGCAGTGGGCCGCGGTGACGATCCATTGGGAGTCGATTATACTACCGCCGCAAAAGTGGCTCTCGGTCCAGCTGTAGCGGAGTGATACCTCGTGAGATAATGACAGTGTTATAATTAGAAGCCCGATTAACAACCGGATCAACGATCAGTCGCTTACCTGATGGGAAAACTGACCGAGTAATGCCTGGGAACCGTTAACTATCCGCCCCAATTGACGTAGTTTGTTACCCTCCGGTTGATCTTCGCTCGACGAATAAATACCTTGTTCTGAAAAAAATTGTTGGTAACGGAAGCCGCGGTTATTTAAATTGCCTGGGCGTCATTCGAGGCACTTTGCACACACCTGAACTTGAAACCCCAACGATACTGACGAGCAGAAGAAGGGTTAGCTCTTGAGCCAGAAATCTGTTCACATGGTTGGACAACATGGTTAGTTGCATTAGTCTTCAATGGTCGGACAAACAGTGCTCGGGGATTCGTACCATCGTTGTATAAGGCTTATCTGAACCGTTATCCGTATCTGTGCTCATTATCGAACTTGCACGAAGCCTCCCTGAAACAACTCGATGAGCCGGGGATCACCTCGATAATCTTGTTTGGTGATGGCATTAGATCTAATCGCGATACTGACTGTGATAAAATAAAGGAAGACGCTCCTTGACTCGCGAGATTTTTGACTCAACGGTCGCTTCTGTATCTCGATAATCCGCGCGGAGTGTTCTTATTTTTTCTTTCTTCTTCCCTTGCAGGAAGTAGGGCTTGGTTATTGTAAAAGCCATCGAGATGCGACTGCGGGTCGAAGTTACGATGGTCGGTGAATTAAGTTGACACTAGCGGTCGACGAGCCGGTCCTTTGCTGACCATTACGGCCGCCTTCATGGTACGACCTTCCTTTATTTAGGGCTCCCTAAATCTTGCTGGTACAATTAACATTGCTAAAGCCTCGCGGAGGCCAGACATTCGACTGCTTTATAGAAACGTTGAATACCGGCCACCAGCGGTTTTCGGATGTAAGGAATGACCTGGTCGCAAATTGAATGGAAACCAGGCGTGAGCGGTATTATTTCGAAAAAGCTGTGCTTCTTTCTCCCGTTCCCTTTCTCTCTTTTCCCAGACTGGCATACGGCTTCTTCAGCTCCGGAAAAAACATTTGGCAGGAGAAAAGAAGCAGATAAATAAAAGCCGCGACACCCCGCTTATTCTCTTTTCGCGAAAGTCAGGAAGAATGAAACAAAAACGAATAAAAAACGAAATGCAGAAACCCATACCACCACGGACGCTCTTCTTATACGCCGTGGCTTTCAACTTTTACGTACGAGTAGTTGCTGTGGAGCCAATCGATGGCTTGAGTCTGTCAGATATTCCCGGAGTTTTCGAACGTCAAAAGGCTCAGAACGCGTCAAGCTCAGTGTGAATACGTACAGCGAAACACACGTCATCTTTAGAATTTCTATGGCTATAATCCAGCCGAGTGACGTGGCTACGGTAAAACGCCGTAAACTTGATTAAGAATCTCGATTAGTCATCCAGGTTTGGATAACACACGAGAGGTTAGGCATCACCTCATCGTTCGAGTGGTAGGTGACTAGATATGAAACGCATAAAAATCAAGCTTATCTTATCTCGCTTGAGCGCTTCTTCCCGTACTTGTTGAGTGTCGTTTCACTTTATGGAAGCAAGTATATCCACGCGTTGATTCAAACTTGTCGAATCTTTCGCGAATAAAACTACCTCTCTCTGACATTAGATTAATGAATACTCTGATTGAACGTAGCGAAGCATCTCCACGATACATGGTTCTCCATAAATCACCCGCAGTCAATAGCAAATCGAAACAAGTCAACGTGACTGGTTAGAATAATTGAAATACTTTTTTGCAACATCGCATCACAACAGGTCGCGTACAATTAATGTGTGTAAAAATAAAAAAAGAAAAAAAACGAAAATGAAAGGGGGAAAAATAACACAATAACGACATCTATGCTGTCGGAGAACAATTGTTAGATTCATGATGATACATTAGAGAGTCCTTGTAATGGTCGTTTCGTGTTTTGTATAATGAGAACGCGGAAGTACGATCGTCGTGAGAAATATTGTTGGCCTATTAACGAGGTTAAAATGCCTCGGGCAGGTGGGCGAGGAGGTTCGAAAAAATATATGTTATGCTAATCTTAACTGTCCATTCTTTTATTTGAAAACCTCAAATAAAGACAGCGAGACTATAATTAGTAAAACACGTGGTAAGCGGTGTTTACCGTGTGAATTTTACTCTCGGCATTCTCCATCCAACAGCAATTTCTTCTTCTTCTCCTTCCTTCGACAATGTTTTTTCACCTCCCGATCTGACCTCTTCGAAAGATTTTTTGTTGAACCGAAATAACTCCAAGCTAGTTAATCGTCCTCGTCGTCCATCTTTCACCGTAGGTATTGTCGGTAATTTGTTTCATCGTTAAACAAAGAATCTCGTTAGAATGTTGTTGATGAAACAAAAGGAAATAAAAAGGTTATAATTGCTTTGAGAATAATTAAAGTTCGATAGGATCGCTGTGTCAGTGTTCTGTTTTTTATCCTCTCTCTTTCTTCGACCGATAATCATCAAATTACCAACGAAATTATATATCTCACTGCATACAAATTGTTACCACCGATAATAAATGTCTCTGGATTCCTTAACGGGAATTTATTAATCTTTACAATGCTCGTGATTATTTCCTACAAAGAAATACGGTTCTTTTAAAAACCGGACGCAATCTGTCAACGTTTTTGCACGGTCATGTGTTTTCCATTTTATTCGTATAAAAGTATATTACACGAGTATAAAGCAGCGAAAAAAAAAACAACAACAAATTTTGCAAAACGATCTCCACCAATAAATCCTAACGTATGTATACGTATTGCGGAATGGAGGAGAAGTGATAAGTCGTTATAAGACTCCGGCAATTATGTGAACGAGTAAACGAACGAGGATGAATTATTGCAGACACCTCGAGGCAGCGACGCAGTTCAACGCAACTCAACAATACCGACCATTCATAGCCGCTAGATAACCTTGAGAAAGGTTCCGGATGAATTGAACGTATTCATAAATCGTATCGCTCGCCGTGTTTGCAGATAAGTCTTAACACAGTGAAACGATCCGCAAACCAGCAGACAATAAATCCGTTCATATTTCTCTCGACTCTGGATACTCAAGTACCTCAACATTCCACGAACCAATCTACCTCTGTGACCTTTCTCCGAAAATTTGGTCAATATTTGAGTAAAGTTGAGATGACACTTTAAAGTGGATACCGGTGGAAGCTGGAAGACCTTGAAGAATTTGCAACCGAGAACTGGTCATTCCTGCTAAGAAAAGAGCCGAGAAGTCTACTTGGAAGGAAGAAGAAGAGGAGGAATTCTCGAGTCGTGTGACATGTTCCTCGGCGTGTCCTTGGCCGTTAAGCCAGAGTGTAGGGTATCGCCTGGCAAGAGTGAAAAGGACGTAGCCTTGACTCGGGGAGCTAGTTAAAGTGCTGTTCAAGGTCTGTTAGACGGTGTTCTGTTGCTCGTCTGGTCGTAACGCTTCGTCAAGTGGATAAAACAAGGAAAGAACGCAGGAGGGCTGCGCGGATTCTTTGGAGGAAAGGGAATTCTATCTTTCTCTCCGTAGTCTCGCCTTGTACCTTTTTCCATGGGGGCCCGTTTCTCCGCTCTTGCAAAACACCTATCCACGTGTACCTTTCAAGGGTCTTATCCATCTCCTTCGCCCTTCGGTTCGTTTTTTCACTCCGCCATTACCGTGTCGGATTAGATTATGAACGGAGAAAGCATATCCTCGGTTACCAAACTGCGACTTGTTATTTTACACTGCAAGCTCGATCGGGGAATAACAATTTACAGCAACTCTGAACGATTGCTTCGAGTTGACTCTCGTTGACTCCTCAACGATTAATGACTCTGCGTGTAGTACGATTTTCTTTCTTTTGTTTTTAACCCCTCGCTTTCTCCTCTTGGCGCAATTAAGATCAGCGAAGTGGAAGCGTGTGCAGTATCGACTTTAATGGAGAACAAGAAAGTGAAGAGGAGTTACGAAAGCCGCGGATTTTATGCGGTGCTGAAAGGTTGGCAATTCATTCGCTGCACCGGTACAAACACGCGCAAAGTTCACCAGGAGGGGACGTTTCTCTCCCTCTTATTTTCTCACTGCAGAAACGCGTTGCACGTTTTTTGCACGGGCGAAGCCTGCGCTTGAACGCGTATAAATACACCGTCCCTCTTCACTTTCATTCTCCTTTTGCAACCCGCCGTTGTGGACGTCCGTTTCAATATTATGCGCAGTTATCCTGCAATGTAATAGTCCTCAAATATCTGCACTGCAACTCGCTGCCGCGCAGACTGTTCGAATAATGAGAATTCCTCTTCAACCATCAAGTACTTTAAAGTATTCTAATTGAAATTTTATCTCCCCCCATTACCGCGTTCTTCGGACGTTCACAACTCACTCGTGTTTTACGTATATGAACATTTTCCGCCGCGTTTTCCCATCATTAATTGCATTGAGAGTAACGTACTGTCTTTCTGGCTGAAAGCAGAGAAATAACAAACCCTTTGCTAATTATTTACGATCATGGAATCGCAGCAGCTCAGAAGAACGGAAAAACATCCTTAAAACCATTTTGAGTTAGACCGACGATCAGTTTTCATTCACAAGTTTCGTGCAGGGTGAGAGTTTTCTTATAGTTGTGCAGTTTACCGAACGGTAATTCTTAAATATTTTCATTTTTCACCTTGACCGAAAAATACAGTTCTGAGTAAGAAATGGAAATCAAAAATCTATCAATTTTAAATGTTCTTTTTGATCATGTATTTTCTTGTAACTATTGCCAAATTATGATGTTGATGAAACAATAAATCGGTAACAAGATGTTGTTCGATTGACAACACGAAAGCAACTGATTATGAACATGAACAGATTTGGGTTCGTAGTCGTGAAAAAACGTCGTAGCGAGAATTACAATTTCACTAAACAGTCACCAGGTACAAAAATTTTGTATAATCCCAAAGATATTAAAACAAACAATGTATCGTAACGATACTCGTTACGTTAGAAGCTCAAATTCTGATTTCACGCACCTACTTCAGTGGAAGGAATCGACGAGGGTAAATTGTCATTATTATCGGTGTCAAATTGAAGAGCAGATTTTACTAAAAATCTCATGTCTTGACAATATACGTATACTTCGTAAAATGGAGAATCTATCTGTGTGCAGAGTAAAATCTGCTACATTTATAATAAAAAATATATTCGACGTGGGTATTTTTTATTTTTTTTTTTTTTTTTTTACAAAAAACCCCAGCGTTTCCCTCTTTCCCTGCACTTTTCAATGAAATCTGCTCTTTTTATTTTCTCCGTGTAATCCTCACGACGGCGAATGCGAAAACGTCGGTGCAACGCAACGGTTCGAATCGCTGTTGCTGCGCCACTGGAAAAGGAGGAAGAGAAGCCTAGGGCTGGAGGGCTGGAGGGCCGAGGAGGGAGAACGAACCCCGTTCAAGGCCGGCTCCGAGTTGCGTAACCAGTCTGCAGCCGTGACCTCGATCCTCCGGCGCGTCTGCAGCAACATGACCATGCTCACC
Organism: Neodiprion pinetum; assembly: GCF_021155775.2. Lineage (NCBI taxonomy): Eukaryota > Metazoa > Arthropoda > Insecta > Hymenoptera > Diprionidae > Neodiprion > Neodiprion pinetum. Next base: position 4,420,566 of record NC_060235.2, read on the forward strand.
CGGGCGCAGATGCAACCAATGACGGGGTTCGCCGTCGGCATTTCTGCACCAACACGCGGACGCCGTCGCGACGCCGCAACCACCGCGCCGTCGCTAACCGCCGCCCCCCCCCCCCCCCCCCCCACGCCCCTCCCTTCACCACCGAGCAAAACTACCAGCAGGTATTCCAGCATGCGGCCCACAGCCTTTTCTTATCCCCCTTGCCGAGGAGGTGGTGGTGGTGGTGGTGGTGGTGGTGGTGGTGGTGATGGTGGTGGGTACAGTTTGCCTCCCGCCACTCTACTCGCAATTTGCCTTCCGGCGACGTTTACAGGCCTCGATTCACCGAGCCAACCTGCAGAAATAGTCTGCACGTTGAACGGCGAGAAAAATGTTTCGTCGAATAATCGAAAAACTTGATTCTTTCTTAATTTGTTCTGCGAAATGTTTATTGTCAGTTTTTGATGTCGATTGAATTGTTTTTCGATTATTCTTTAATACGAAGTTTTATTGGCAATGTTATTGTCCGTCAAACACGTGAGATGCGGGTTTTACTGATTTTGTCAAATTATTTCACTATCAAAGAAGTTAGATTTATTGATTCAATGTAGTGTGAAATAATTTTATAAGATCAATGAAACACTGGGATCGGTTGGAAAAAATTATTCACCACTTTTTTGAGGAAAAAATTAGACATTTGATATTTTTAGCAGACACGTAAGATTGAATTATTTTGATAGATCCAAAGGATCACGATTCAAGGGTTTTTTTTTTCTCAACAACATAGAATTCAAGATTTACATCAGAAATGATCCCGGATGAATTATTCTACAGGAGAATTCTACCATCGACGATTTTACTACAGAATCGTTCGACACACATTCAACACACACATACACACATAAATTCAAAACAAATAATTGAAATTACCGATTAAATGTACGATTTCTACGATCCGATGATTGCTCTCAATGTGCGTTCTGTCAAACAAAATCTGTAGAAAAATATTTCTATAGAAACAAGTCTGCAGAATATATTCTGCAGAACATTTGCCCTGTAAAACTGATTTCTGCAGAATCGACCTTCTTCGAATCGAATTTGGAGAAAAGAACTTGCAGGGCTGCGAATTAGTCGGAATTAACTTTTAAACCTGTTCATTTGTATAATTGATCCGTGTAGAATCGATCCCTTCTCAATATTCTTTGATTCGCAGCAAGAACTGCGAGAAATAACCAAGAAGAATAATAAAAATGGAGTTAATATTAACCGACGTGCCTGCCGTGGAATCGGTGTCACCGATCATCGAATCGTGTTCCCGGTATCGTCGTGAAGAACTGGTTTTCTCGTGTAAGCTTGTCTGCAGTATCAAAGATGTGGGCCATGCAACGAAGCATTAATCTTGTCGAGACAGTTCAATGTTGCAAGGCCTGTTCGTATAATAATACTTAAATACCGCCCTTGTCTTATCTCTTTTATTGCTTTATAAACCACGCAGGGGGATAAGGACAACTTACAGTCTTGGCAGGCTGCAGTTTTCAGTAACAAATTAGATAGATTGGTACCAATGATCAATCTTGACAGAACAAAAACTCCAAAAAACAGAACAGACGACATGCAACCCGCATCATATATTGGACCCAATTATTGCAGCGAGGTCTGATTGATTGATCACTTTTTAATCGTCAAATCCCATCGCACGGTTTGAAACTCGACTCGGAGTCGAGCGTTCGTTCGACTATTTCATAAATTTTCTATCGGAACCGAATTATCAACGGTGAGTAATTGTGACGGATGAATAAAGCGGTACCATTTTCAGTTTGGCAAATTTTCAAGATACGATCCGCCAAGATTTTTGTCCAACTTTCAAAAGAACTCTCAAAACAACGGTGAATTTTTTTTTTTTTTTTTTCATTTCAAACGAATTCGCCGCATTCTCCGAAGATGAATGGTCGAATGACAGAGTCAGGATTACGGATGTACTGGATCCATAAATTTTCTTTTTATCACGCTACCGATCGCCTAAATTTGCATTGAAATTTGCGTAGTTGTTTCTCGGTAGCGATGGAAAAACACGTGAAAGCAATAAATCGATCAGAGTATCCTGTCTAGGTTGACTCATTTGCATAAAGCGTTCAGGATGTGTGTTGCTATTTTTTTTTTTTTGTTTTTATCACCCATTTGCCGCTGCGCACATTTTCTATGATATGATTTTCCGCACTGCAGTTCGGGTTGAGAATGACGAATATTTCGTCGATAAGCAGGGATGTGTCCCGCAGGTGTTCGGGGACGGTGAAACCCCGCGTCTGCATTCGCGGATTGGAATTGATAGAAATTGAATTGCCATTGAAAGTCGCCGCCTCAGCGGTGAGCGTGAAAAAATTCGCCGCATCAACCGATTGGCTGAACTTGGAAGGAAAATAAGAGACACGGGCTCGACGTGACTTTATGCCGTTGAAAACGTCTACCTTGTCCTACCCCAATAAAACCCAAACCACCCTTCACCCCTCGGGCCAAGGAGCGAAGTACGCGCCTCTATCTGCAAGACCAGCCGGCTTGGAAGGCTGAAATTTTCGTCTGGGGTTGTGAGAAAAATGGGGGTGAAGGGCAAAAAATGATGGGGATAAAAAACGCCGAGGAACGACGAAATCAGTTTCATTGCAACCCGAAGAAATATCATCGCACGGATTTCTATTTTGCGGGACGCTGATTTCGCCAAGTGTTTTTTGAAATATTTCGCTATCGTCGTTTTCGACTTCGTATCGTATACTCGGAATATCGTGAAACGTTTATTCGACGAGTTGGAGAAAAAAATTTAAAAAAAAATAAAAATAAAAAATACCGAATTAAGGGTAGTCCAGGTCCGTCGTAACCGTAGGAACCTAGACATTGGACAACTGCTTATGGCCGGGCAATTTCCGAGTAATAGAATCGTTTCGGTTTAGAGCTGCGATAGGGATGATATTCCGCAGCATTAGCATACATGGAACGGCGAGTTTTTGCACGGTTATTTAGAGCGAGGAAGTTAGTAAGACGGTATAAAAGCTGCAACGGCGTGGATTTTTTCCCCCCTACGGTTTGTAGGCAGGGTGGAATTACGATGAAGGAAAATTCTGCACGAGTGAAATTGAGTTAATAAAACTGGATTGGATTAGCTCACTTTACTCGCGGAATTTGTTAGTTGCTCGACGACAATTACGCCGGTAATTGAGAGGTTCGATAATAATTACTTTCGACTTCCGCCGTTTTATTATTACAACTAGGTATCGTATTAATCGTGTGTACATATATATATATATATATATTAGTGTGGTCGTTAAAAATTAAAATCTTTGCGGCGCCCGAAAAAATCCTTCCTTCTGATGAGAAACTACGGGGAAAATTTTGCTTTTGCGATTTAAACAAAAATAACACGTGCCGACGGCCAATTGAAGTTAATTTTTCGATAAAATTATGGTTTTTTTTTTTAATTTGTCTCAGTAGTTAAGTTTGGGTAAAAATCATCAAAAACGGCTTGTAGAAAATTAAATTCTCTACAAAATTTTTTTTTTATCACCATATTTAGAGCTAAAAATTCTGTTTTAGCTGTTTAGCTCTAAATATGGTGATAAAAAAAAATTTTGTAGAGAATTTAATCACCATATTTAGAGCTAAAAATTCTGTTTTAGCTGTTTAGCTCTAAATATGGTGATAAAAAAAAAATTTTGTAGAGAATTTAATTTTCTACAAGCCGTTTTTGATGATTTTTACCCAAACTTATCTACTGAGACAAATTAAAAAAAAAACCATAATTTTATCGAAAAATTAACTTCAATTGGCCGTCGGCACGTGTTATTTTTGTTTAAATCGCAAAAGCAAAATTTTCCCCGTAGTTTCTCATCAGAAGGAAGGATTTTTTCGGGCGCCGCAAAGATTTTAATTTTTAACGACCACACTAATATATATGTAATACGTATATGCGTACACATACAGATGGACGTTTAATGCACATGTTGCGAATGCCACCAGCTCAGCCTGCGGTGCAGTCTGCTTTGCACTTTTTAGCATTTGTCTGGCGAGTGTTAACTCATGCATCACTGCAGCGGATGGAATCAGACTGTGACGATCACAGTGGCTGAAGCTTATTACAAAACTGTTATGCAACTTAATACCGTCGCTAATATGAGAAAATTAATGAGACCGAATCTTTTGTTACGGGTTTTCAACGTTTTATTATGAATGCAACAATGGAGCTTTTCAATGCTCGAGTAATTAATACTGAGATTGAAACATATAACCGATATTTATGGTAATTTTTTGCAGACGCGAGTTTATTTCTCAACTGAAAGTACCGAAGCGTTTTCTTTTTGCAAAAATACGAGATCGCTTTACAAGAAAATGGTAGATAAATGAAAACGTGTATCAAAAGGTGTGTAACGAACTCATGAAATTTCTGTACTTGAAAGTAAAACTGAATATGGCTTACCGCGTTCTTGTTTAGTAAATTACTCGTCTTTGAAGTGAAACGATTTCTTTTTCATGTCTACAACGATAATTAACCAAGACTCAATAATCTAGACACGGCTATAAGGGTGTATTTACATTTTTCTTTCTTTTTTTTTTTGTTTTTCACCTCGTTAAAAACCGGTGGATAATTATAACACGGTGAATTTTGTTGTTTTTCGTAGTTTCTTGTTGTTGTTTTACTTTTTCCTCTTTTTCTTTCTCAGTAGCGTATAAGACGCCTTGAGTTTTCGTTGGATGAGATCCAAGCGCAACACCCACGCCAGTAGAAGTAATTTCTTTGCTGGAATGGCGCGTTCTTATGTTATACATATACGTTATACACATACACAAGTATGTATATAAGTTTCGTCGAGGTCTCGAGCGTTTGAGAGACGGAGTGTTTTGATCTTGATGTAATTTCGCGCGTAAATCTGCTACTTATACGCTGTGTGAACACCAGTATACGTATATATATATATGATGTGTGTGTGTATAGTAGCGTTGAAATTGTTATCGAGCTGAAAATACGTCGGGGTATACTTATTGGTTGAAGAAAACTGAGATTAGAAATTTCCCCACTCTTTCAAGTCTGTCAGAAACGAAATTCAATTTTATCCCCTGAACCAGCATTTCATAACCTGACTTTTTTATTCGTGAATCGCAAAACGCATGCTGAATATTGCCAATGGATTAATCATTGACATTAGGCGGTTTAATTTTTCACTTCTCTTTTGTATTGGTACAAGAACCAATTACTTTCGAATCCATTAAAACGATGAATTGAAAATGACTGCGACAAAAGCCTGAATCCCCTACCATGCACTTACCGCATATATTTCGAAGTTTTTCCAAGCATCTAATCGAACGTGAAAACTCAGGTAGGTACGAATGTTCAGGTGCTTGCGTAAATGAACCAGAACAGATTCGGCGAGGCTCAGGAAATTGCGGGAAGTATCGATCAAACGAGACTCGAGGAGGTCGACGAAGAAGACTATTCGTTGGTAGGTCGCATTGAGAAGGCGATCGATACCGCATAGCAGGGAAGCCAGCTTTGGTCGCGTAGAAATTGTTGACGATGAGCATACGCGAACTCTGGTCAATTGCCGAGTCGTTTTTATCGCAAAAGTCTGGCGAACGCCGATATCGCCGATGAAAAAGCACGCGCCTTATACAGTTCGAACACGTAACCTAAACATATTCCGGAGAAAACTGCACTTTCGACGTCTACCCTTCTCGGTCAAGTTTTCGTTAATTAATCGAACGCTTCAGTTATTTCGTAGAAAGAACTTGGCTGAAGAGTTGGAGAGTTCTCAGACAATGTTCGAATACGTATTTCCGAAACTTTTGTTTCTTCAAAGTTCACCAGACTCGTCTACTGGCGTATCAGAAACAGAGTTGCTTCGATTTTTGGTCCGCTAAAAGAACTTGAGAAGAGAAGCAAGGTCTTCCAATCTCACCGTGAACCGTGAATACGAATCCTCCACAAATATCCAACCTTCGATAAAAACAGTTATAACCAGACTGAATGTAAGCCCGCTATAAATTCAGCAGCCTCCATCTGCATTTGGCGCTCGTTAGAGGCCGCGGTTCGGTGCAGCACCCCATTCGGTTGTTCGCTGCGTACGGTACGCAATCCTATAAATACATCCCGCACTGTTAATAAACGTCATGGTGGCTCGTTTCGCCGTTGCAATTTCTACGTGGCAACTCGTTTCCTCTGGACCTATAATCGCGATGCGGCGAACCACGCACACCAGTCCGAGACCCGCTTTTGGTCTGACCTTGGCTGTTTCCTCCTGGCGGATTCGCTCATCTGGGTCTAACATCGTCCTCCTCAGGCGGCTGAATGAAGCCTCGAGAGTCACGCTGGGAGTGCAAAAGTCGTTGGACCAAACGATGACTCTTTTTTTAATCAGAGTGCGAAACCGATGTCAAGACGCCATATTTTGCTGTATTCTTAACTTTGAGCAGTCCCAATCTCACTTCCGATCCTCTTTTCGGCAGACACTTTATCCCACTTATTTTTACCAGTGGAAATGAGCCCCAGTATCGGACCTCCGGGTCCGGTATGGAAGTCGACTAGACCAGACCGTCTGTACCAATTAGCCGTAACCGCAGTCCTGATGTTCGCCAGGTAATGGCTCAGTCCCTAACATGGCGGTATCGACCCGCGTTGCGGGAAGGATAAATTCATCAGTAGGTAAACGCGATCCAATATCATTAATCTCAATATCGTCGAACGTCAGTTAACCCCCCGCCCCAGTCTACGGATCTAATTAACCGAGGGAAAGCAGCAAGAAGAACCACCCGAGAACTGGTACCTACAATGAGAGAAATTTTTAGTTCCGGTTACCGATCAGTCCTTAACTATTTTCATTTTTTACCACAGTCGAAAAATATAGTTCTAGGTAGAAAATGAAAATTAGTTTTCTAGCTGTTACCGGAAAGTCTAGTATCCGTTGCTATTCTTTCTCATTACGATCGCTGTTGCTATATTTTCTCGTAACTGTTGCGAAAATTTAATGCTTGTGCAACAATAAATTGACGTTAAAGCCTTGTTTAATCAAAAAAGTAGAGTAAACCTCACAAACTGATTTTGCGTTGCCATTACCAAAAAAAGGATCGACAATAACGCAAAATGGTTAGGCGTACCTCGTTTCTCGTAATTCCAACAATATTCAAACAGTTTTTTCAACGATTCCTGTTTTACTCAATTTTTCTAGTTACTACACAAATGAAATTTTTCTCAGTTTACCATTAAACGACCGGTTTCGTCTGCCATTGTGCGTCGGATCATTTTCGCGTCTGATTTTCAGCCTAGAATCGAGGCACGTTGAATCCTAGCCGAGTTCCCGAAGATGTCCTTCTTGCTCCTGGTAACTAATTCCCGATTACCTGACGTCCGGGACAACGGCACTTGAAGATGTTCTCTCGCCGCGTAAAGCGAAGGGACCTCTTCTGAAAATGAGTATATCATCTCTTGAAGGCTGTATATTCCGTGTAACTTGTACTCGAGGCGAGACCGTGGTTCAATATTTTACAACCTAATAACCTAACAGCCCGTTAGGGCACTCAGCCTAATCATCTGTCACGACCTGGCGCAGCCATGGCCTACTGCTTATTCAGTGTATAGCGGAACGTGTATCGCCGGCAGTTTCATCCTGCCTAACACAGTAAGCTCTTGCACGGCTTACCAATAGAACTCGGAACCCCTTTAGCGATGTGCGCCTTGTGAGGATCGACCCATCCCAATCATCGCAATCGGCACAAAAGCAGGTTCTAATCGAGGGAGTAAATTTCTGCCGAGAATTCCTTGCCGAATTCACAGCTTCGTTTCGCTCTCGGCGATCCGTTCTCTCGATTCCGATCGAATTTTCAGCAGCGCGAAAAATACGAAATCACAAACGTGAGTCACAAGAGCCAAAACTCTTCCGACTTTCGTGATTCGGTGAAATTCTTTGATCACTCCTACGCTCCGCGTATATTTTAATTTTAATTGAATTTTTTTCACACGTCTTCAGAGCTCGCTTATTTATCCTTACCGTGCCATTGTTTTCGCATTCGTTTATCAAGCGCCCAGCCAATTTGTTTTCTCTTTACGCTTTAGGTAGACAGGAGAGTCTGTGCCCGGTGCAAGTAATAAATTCGCACGGCATCCCAACGTTGGCTTGTTAACTTTTCCTCCCGACGTAGGTATGTACGTGGGTATAATAATATTTTTGAAAATACAGAATTTCATCCTCGTCGTGGTGGGTTACAAATACACACGTAATACCTTACATTATACGTTATACGCGTAGAACACGGAGGGAGTTTTCTACGTGGTAACTTTACCCGAGGTCCAACTTCCCGACGCTCACGTTATATACAGATATACACACATGTACGCGTATGTACATGCATTATTATATGGTTTCGGGGCAAATATTTTTACGAAAAGTCATGCGCCTCGTACTCCTCTCCGTCCTCATCCCGTTCTCCCTGCTCTCTGAAATTCTACTCAGTACGATATAATACAGGTTATACCCTTCTACGGTTTCCGTAACCCCCCTTCCAGCTATTCTAAGCACATTTTACCGGGCGCCACCCTAAACTCTGCGTGTAACGCACGCCAGTGAATGTCCATTTCTCTGCGCGTGTGTGTGATACGGGTGGATGCAGGGTGGAAACGATATGTGGAGGAGAACTTACAGGGATTCACGCATGAAAATTTATTACGTATAATAGTAATGGCCCTCTGAAGTTTAATCATTCGAAAATAATTAGGTATAACCCTCAAAGTTTTGGAAACCGGTTGGTATAAAAATAATACAACGGTATTACAGCTCTGTGCGCGCATCGGGAATTATGAGAGGAGGGGGGGAATCTTTTCAAATTACTTGCTAATAAAGCGGCTCGATGTGTTATGGTAAAGACATTTAAAAAAAACGGTGTACGAGACAATAAAATCGCTTCGTCATCACTGGACCGTGTTTCGGAACGAGTCATACGTCAAACGATAGTAATCAAAATGAAGCAATTAAACGCATTGCCGGGAATAAAGTGTTTTTTTTTTTTTTTTTTTTATGCGGGGCGGGGAGGGGTTTTTGTTTTTCGGAAACAGTGCCGCTGACACTGTGTTATTCTTGTCATGATTCGGGTGGCTGGTGAATGTGATACCCAAAAGCGAGAGAGAGAGAGAGAGAGAGAGAGAGAGAGAGAGTGAAAAGGGAATAGAGGAGGAGGGAACGACACAACAACGGAAAAGTGACAGAAGGCAAAAACAAAATCGCGTTGCGAGTAATGAGTTTAGCGTGAATTAAAAAAGGGGATAGCTCGACTTCGGATATCGTTCGCGAAATTTACTGCCCCATATAGGTGGATATTTTTACGTACCTATAGGAAACGGGCGTTGGATCCCGCTGGCATAACTTCAAAACCGTAAATCCGTAGCAGAATCCAGCTTCATCAGCAACCCATCAAATGCTAACAATGCGAACAATCTGAAGTGGATACAACGGGCCGAGTGCCCTCCGGTCTCCAACCCTTACCAAGCTCTACCAACAAACGTCGAACAGCCCAGAATATCCCGCGGTTCTCCCCGAAATACATGCATTAAACCTAAATTGGCATATACCCTGCTATTGATATTATGTTAACCTACGAACGCACATCGTCTGCCTTCTTCACTCCCTCACCCTCGACATTGATTAGCTTCGCGGATTTTTTATTTATTTATTTTTTTTCTAGAACTACAACAACCGATGCGAATATATTACTTCCAAGTGCGTATTGAATTTGAAATGAATTAAAAAAAAAAAAACGTGACGAGAGAAGGAACAGTGTCGGAAGGCATCTACGTGATTGAACAATGGTTCGAAAAATGCGACTGAACCCAGTCGAGTTGAATTACATTAAACTAACAATGAGAGAGCGGATCTTACATTGAACATAAAAGTGAATTTCAATTAGAAAACCTATTTGTGTACAGATCTTTGATTTCACTTTCATTTTTCAATCAAGTGTTCAAATCTGCAATCGACTTGAGCTTGTCGTTTTGAACCCTATAGAATGCATCGCTTTTCTTCTTTGGGAAATTCTTCTCGATGCCAAAAAATGCGGTTCCTTCTCTTTCCTTACACGCGTCTTTTACCCTGCTAGCAGATCACGCGATGTGACCGAAGATTTGCCACTTTCCGGTGTTGAAGCACCGGGGCTTTTAAGCTCAGAGTGTGCAAGTGTGGGCGGGTGAGTATTTGGAAGGGTTGGCATTTCGTGGGATTCAATGCTCGAAAAGTCTCGGTCGAGTCGACTCTGCTTTGCTCGTCGCGTGCCAACTACAACAACTGTTTGAATGTCGGTACGAATCGTCCGATCAATCAGGAACACGACGAGACGTTTCCTCGCTCCTTCTTCCCGCGCTCTCTCTCTCTCTCTCTCTCTCTCTTTCTCTCTCTCTCTCTCTCTCTCTCTTGACATCATCTCTCTTTATCCGTTCAAACGTCACCGCGAATTTCCCGCCTACAGCACTCCAAGATGAATCTGCTGTGCGGAAATCGCTCGTGTTAACACCTCAACAATTCCAGTCTCACGGAAACGCGATCTGATGATCTAAGATTTCCACCTGCAAATTTTTGTCGGTGTAACGGATTGGCTATGGGGTAAGATTTCATAGTCGTCGTTCAAATAATTAACGACACGGCGATATTAACGGAATGACCGCTACACCGTGTACGGTTATGGTATACGAAACGCGGGAGGACAAACAAGCATTAATTAATTATGAATAATTAAGGAGGGCTGAGACGCTGCGGTGAAGTTCTTGACTGCAAACTCGTGGTCCTTTACTTAATCATTGTTTGGATAATGGTTGGGTGAACCGAGAGCTGCCTTGGGTATTAATTTCTAGAACCATTACTATCATTACTAAGCCTGGGTAACGTGGAGCAGAGCCTGAACCTACGGTTTGCATCGTCCGAAGCCACCACAATCCACAATCCATCCACAGTCAGTATCAAGTTTCATTCAAACACCTGAGACTTCACCCACGCGAAAAGCGTTGACGCTCAATAGTCACCGCGAAAAAGTGGAGCCGAAATATCGTCGGCCGTATTCGGAATCGGATCAGCGAATAATTGGAACCGAACACTGAACCATGCTTCTCAACGACTGTGTAATCTTGAGCTGCTCAAGGGGCGTCGGAATTAAGGCCTCGCGAAACTTTATTCAAATAGGGATAAATTCCCCCGGCGTCGCAATCATTCCGAACCCTTCCATCCGGCCCCTCAGCCGCGTACAAGTGTCGGATTAGATTTAGCGGCCACTAGATGGAGCCGTGTCCGGTATAATGACTGGAGTGAGGAGGGCCGAGGTCCATTGTCCGGCGTGTCGCGAGGACGGGTTGACTGGGGCTCGGGGTAACCTTGCCCTAGAGGCATTCGGACCCGGTGAGGAAAGGGTTGAGGGTCCGATCCGCGCCCCGCTGACCAGTCGAGAAGTCGTTTTAACGACGAATCTATTCGACGAGTGAAACTAGCCGAAATTGGAACACCATAATCGGACTTCAGTCCCGATGGGCGGGCATGAATGACGCGCCAAAACGCCCAGCATCTCCCTTGTGCGTTGCATAGGAACAAAGAGCGCGCCACCCTCCGAACTTCCGAATGGTCAAAATTCAGATTGACCATTGTGGAAAGCCCGCGTCACTCCCCGATGAGTCAAAACTGGGAATGGTCAAGTCGATATAATGACGGACAGTGATGAAAACTTGGATATAAGTCGGTGAGGAGATTCCTGCGAAAACTTTGTTCGAGGATTTGACCATGGATTCTTGTCACACCGGATTCCCGTATTGCCATTGGACGGATGTCATGTAGGTACGTGTCACGTGAGGGTACGTAGGCGGAACGCGAAGGGTAATAATAGAACAAAGCTGAGGAAGGATGGGAATTTTACAACTTACGGAGGGGCGAGGGAAAGATCGGTAAAAAAGTTGCCGCTTTCGACGGTAAAAAACAGAATGTTACTATTCATAAAAAGCGAGGCGAAACGCGCTCTATACACGAAGCGTCGTGAATGGACGCGGGGCATTAGGGGAGGAATTAAACCCGAAATGGCATCGCGTAACCTTTATTATTCCGCTTCCGATACCAACGCCAATCTCCTCGTTATTTTCAACGGTATATGTATATAAGTAAAATCGGATTCATCGAATCTTCAACGATTCTATAACGGGGCGCGCCTCGGCGTAAAAGCCCGCAACTATATCTTGTAGAACGGCGTCCTGTTCTCTTCACTATTGTACTTTTCAAGTGGCCATTAAACCCGCGGAATTACACTGTAAATCACAAAAACGACGATAGTATAAAGAAAATGTGTTCTTTCGTTCCATTCCGGGGGAGGGCGCGAAAGCAGCCCCGATAGCAAAGAACTTGACAACGAGACGGGCGGATGTCAGCGCTGAAATCGATCCTCCGATTCCTGTTGCGCATAATTTCATTCGTATATGACGGAAGGTAATCCGTCCTGAGAGTTACAGATCGCAGTTCACTCGATGAATACAGATGACGCTGTATTACCAATTTCACCCCTCCCATGCTCCCCCTCGTCCCTCGAGAGCAAACAGAGAGGAATCTGTCGCGCAGAATCAACTGCTCAAGTTTTGTCCACGCGGTTTAAACCACCCGGGGTTCTTTGTCTCGGTAAAGGTTTGAAGAAAAACGAACTTCAGTGGTCGAGTCTCGGGTTCCGATTCGGTTCGCAGCCACGATCAAACGATTATCCTCCGTTTCGGGAAAAAAATTTGTCGCGGTTCGGCGGCTCCCACAAAATCGCTGATAAATAATGCCGCAGACAATTACAACTCGCTGGCAGTGCTCTCTCACTCTCTCTCTCTCTCTCTCTCTTTGCTCAGTGTTATCGGGTTTTGGAGGACTCGCTTAATATTCATAGAACTGACTACGCGGGCTTAAGCTCTGTCACATCACCGGCACCGGTGTAATGGAGTTACAACGACGTTTGGCAAGATCATCTTGAATTACTCATATATATACCCACCACCCACCGTATACATATAATACAAGACTTGACGGGAAATACGTTCGCTACTAATTTTCTCACTCGGATATGTATTATACCGGTGTGTTAAGTGGCGCTGATATTATGCAAGCATTCTATTCTCCGTGCAAACGGCACAGAGGAGAATTCCCAGCGACACTTCTCGGAGAAAGGGTGAGAAATTTTCATTTTCGCTAAGGAAATTTATCTCCTGTCAAAATATCCGCTCGTCTATACAACGGAATTCAATAAATTATTTTTTATACAGACGAATTTCAAGCTATCCTCCTCGTTGCCCCAATATTTCTTCGGCGAATTTTGCCGTGTTCTGTTAAATGTGTTGTTTTACTTTCTTTTCCAACATACGCAGTGGAAGAATCTCATTTTCGTCAAACGTTCGAATGTAAAATGAACGGACTGATGTGCACTTTTTTTTCTGAGAAAAAAAAAAGAAAGTAAAGAAAGTCAAGTCAAGATCGGTAGCCATGCAGAGAAACGAAGAAATTCGGCGGTGACGGTTTTTTTTTTTTTGTAATTTTATTTTTCTGAATTCCCACACAGACTTTTCACGCGCAGAGGAATTTCAAATGATAAATTTCACCATGCTTCGTTTCATGAGATTTCTATGGTCGGTTTGAAAAGTTGAGGCGAGAGTAAAATACGAAAAATAGACGAAAAAAAAACAAAAAAAAAAAAAAAACAAACGCAATAAGAAATGAAAAAACGAATGGCGTAGAAAAATTTTCACCCGACGTCGGCTGTCGCAGGCACGTTTCGTCGTACTTGCGTGGCACGTAGTTCATTTCGCATAGCCGAAATGGGATGAGAAGCGTTTCAAGCACAAGACGCTCGAGTCGAACAACTCGTTTCTATCGCACTTGGCGGTGTCCCACGTCGTTATAGATATGACCGTGAAAATTTTTCTGCTGTACACGAATTATTAAATGAAACGAGAAAATATCGCGCGATCTCTAGATCTGAACCGGTGTGTCTCTTCGTTCAAGGGCGTCGATGTGCGTCATTTTGCCAAACGGTGATCCGCAGACGGGAGATGAAGAACTAGCAGCGTGTCGAAAATGGGAGGTGAAAAAAAAAGTCAAACAAGATCAAGCCTGGAGAAAAACAGGGGCAAAAACCAAGAAGCGCTCGTAAAGTGCAAGTAATTGCGTAAGCTCGTTTTTTTTTTTTTTTTTTTACCTTCGTCTCTCTACAGCCACATTTATAACGTGTCTATACGGTGTTCGAAAATTTTGTTTATCAAATAGGTGACGAATTTGTTTGCCAATTTTTTTCTTCGTCTAGGAATATGTTCGTATTCTTTTTATTACCAGCAATATCGCGTGTCGTCTCAGATTTACGGTACAATTATTCAAGCTAAGTCAGAACAAAAATCCTGGATGAAATTTGGAGACACACCTTGTACAGTGAATCTTCGTCATGGAATTTTTATACCGCTGCCGTTGTACAAACAAATCCAGGCAACCTGCGCAGTTACTGAGTAAACGTTAATTAATCTCGTAACGCAGTTGATATTATATACGCCACAGGCATTGTAATTGGAAAAAATATTGGATAGACGGATCGCAACTTCGTTTATTTATTTACGGTTTCCTTTTTTCAATTCTTGGTAAAAAGAAAACGCCAGCTGGCTCAGAATCAGCCGTCAACCAGCCGCAAGCTCGGCAAAATCCGCATTCACCAGCAGAAGTAGGGAACTACGAAGTGTAATGAGAGTGGCAAGGATGAAATTGAAACGAAGTTTTCACCCTCTTAAGGCCCGTTGAAATTTGTTACAAGGTTGGTACTAAATTAGGAAAATTTATACAGGGATATGGAAAAAGGAGAGATGATGATTCATTGCCGCAACAATACAGCGAAACGGAAAACCTGCTTTGTGATTGGAATCACGTATACGTACCCTAAGGGAATTTCGCATTTGTTTTAATTTCACGTCAAAACAGCGTCGGAGATATTTATGCTCTTGGGGGGGGGGGGTTTGCAGAACGCGTTCTGCCACTGTATCCTTGATCCGAGAACTCGCGAGAAGCAGCAGAAATATAAACAGCGTGTTGCCATCCTCTCGTTGAAGATAAATTTATCTGGCAAACAAACAACTGCCGTTTCAATTCGAATTCTGTGAAAAGCTCGATTTCCAGAGTTAGCCGTCGCGTCTCGCTTTCCATCTGAGAAACTTCATAAAAAGGGTCGAGAAGATTCGATTACGTTGTCGCGAAATCTGTGCACTCGCTGATCGCTCTGCACCTACGACATATAATCACATCAACTTAGGTTTTGATTAATTTTTCAAATCTTGAGCTGTTCCGACAAACGTAATCGGAGTTCAGCAGCAGCACGCGGTGTCTGGGAGAGGAAAAGTTTATTCGGCGAGGAGAAGAAATCTAATAAATTGGAGAAATCCCGGGCAATGACTACAATGAAACAACTGTTGTACGGATCCGGCTTTCCAACTAAGGGCAAAACTACAGTTATGATTATGGCAGTCTGCCTCTTACGTCGCATTAGCGAGTCCTGGAGGCTCCTAAGACGGCCATTATCCCAGGGCTTTACAAGATAGCCACGTACGTAATCCAACCTTACGTTCACTTCAACTTTCACCTTTTCTTTTCTCCACTCTGTTTCATTTTTCTTTCTCTCTTTTACTCATTGCCTTTTTATACCCACCAGATTTCGCCTCCTTTTAACTACCCTCGTCTTCGTGCTGACGAGCACTTTTCTCTCACCTTCCATCTTCCTTAAAAAGAATATAAAAGGGTCTGACCATTAGGACGGTTCATTTTATTTTATACTCATTACAGTTTGCTCCCATCGATACACGTGTATTCCAATGGCTGTGCAGATGTGCAGCAACGACGAACGAGGAGAGAGAGAGAGAGAGAGAGAGAGGGGGGAACGAAAAAAAAGTATCCACCAGCACCGATAAGCTCAATTATGGAATTTGTCCGAAATTCGTGGAATTTCCTTCCGAAATTCAGACGGTATCTGCCCGGAATAGTAAGCGGCGGTAAACGAGGAGTTGGTAGAGTCACGGAGAGAGGAGAGGAGATGGACCCTTCCCGGAGATGAGTCCATTTGGCCGTGCAGTTAGCGTAACTACCTTGTGGTCAAGTCTAATATTCCCTGACCCTATATCCGCCGAGTCCCCAGCGGCGGAAACCCAACGGACGAAACTTTGGCTAAAAATGCTCAACTACTCGTTGTTTGTGATCTTTGAAAAAGCACGCGCTGCAAACATATCGGTGAAAAATAGTGCTTGACCGTCGCGGTGCGAAGGTATACGTATAACCGAGACGTCGAATCACTGCAAGCAAAACCAAGGACGGTGATCATCCCCTGGGATAAGCGATGAAACATTCGGTAATATCGATGCTGGCGGTACTTGAGGGCGGAGCTGGTTGTAGTGTCATGATTGTTGTTTGCTTTGGAAAGCTTCTCCTCCGGCTTCGCGTAGCCGGGTCTAGCCCGGAGACAAATCCTAAGCTAATGTTATTAGACGAAGAGGATAGCACTGCAGCGAGTCGGCTCGAGTATTAGGAGGAAGGAGGTAAAAGCGATCCTCGACGCCAGTTTCTCCATAACCCTGACTCCCCCCAATTCTTGTCCAAATAGACAATGCGCCTTACAGATCTTGCGATAATATTCAAAGACCCTTCATAACCATTCAGATCTCACGGAGTACGCACAATGCTCGACGAATTCCCGTAGCTGACCCGGGGGCAGCAGTGACAGTAAACATACCCTTGCGCAGGAACTCGAGCCTCTCCGGATCTGGAAACACACACCCGTGTAGAGGGCGAGCAGATGAACGCATAATTAGACCGCGGATTAGCAGATTGTGTTGAGTGCTGATTTTATCAGTGAATATTTACAGGTCCTCCGGCTCCTCCCTGGATAACGCCTGAGGCTTCCTCCCTGCCAATTAACCGGGGCAAGATCCGCCCCTCGATAACGCTCCAGTTCCGTGCATGCGGAGGAAGACGAGAAGACAAAGGTTCGCTCCTGGGCCACAGTCGGTCTTCTCTCGAAGTCTCGACGGTAAAAGCGTGAAACGCGCGTGACCGAGGACTGACAATGAGGCGAAAGGTCAGCCGAAGGTTCATTGTGCGATTCGGGTCCTCTCAATTACCGTAATAAGGCGTCAGACGGACACGACGGAGAATCGCGTTACAGGCTGTGTGAACAGGGTGATTCGTTCGAGTGGTTTCCTTTTCGCCGATGCCCATTCAATGCCTCCGGATTCGCGGGGGGTCTAATTGGCTATTTATGGATCGCCGGTTGCCGCTCGATTTGTCTCGCGTCTTCGGGGATCCGCGATTTTCTCCGGAAGTCGGAAAAAGAGCTATGCACGGCGGTGTTCGGCCTCGTTAGGAGTCGCCTCGTTAATCAGAATTACTCGGCCTATCCCCTCTCTCTTTTTGGGGGTGATCCGATTGTCTGCTCCATCCGCGGGGCCTCTACGCTGCGGCATTGACACTCGGACAAGGGTCACCTAAACACCATTAGCGCCCGACGGACTCCGGCCAATCCTCTAACGAGACTAGCTCTCGATGCCCGGCCCACGTTCCCCGCGAACGAACATTAGCGGAAACCCCTAATCGGATTTACAACGGAGGAACGAGGCTCACGCTATTCGCCCGCTGACCGGCATTAATTTTTACGCCTTTCCGATACCTATCCAGCCGCTACAACAACGTTGCCCCGGGCGATTTTCCCCCCTGCCAGATATGACCGTCGAATTGCTGCTCCGTCAGCTGCTTTTTCACTTATTTATACACCCCGGTTTCCCCCCGTGTCTTCTTTCACATGTCCATGTACCAACCGGCCAATAATTCTACACCCGTCACAGATCAGACGCTTTCCATTCGTACGCATACCCTGAATTTTGTAATTTGAGATGCCAAAACAGGGGGGGGGGGATGATCCTCGAGGCTGTTTTCGTTCCGAGGATCAGCCGTAGATATTGCTCCCACATGATCGCGCTAATATACAGTACCACGTGTCGCGTCATGGTCGCGGGTTGAAAACCGTGTATGCAAATAAGGCGTGGCTGCCAGGCATAATATGTATAATACACGTACAGGGCCTGACACGTGACTCTCATCTCGTGATAAGGGACAAGGATCCCTGGAGATCCCGTCACCATGGGTAATTATATAAACAATGGTACGGACCAGTGAGTAATAATGACAGTAATAATAACGATAACAATAATAATGATAATAGAAATAATAATAATAGCGGAAACTAGGGCTCGCCACCGAAACCGAGGTCTCAAGGGCCGACCCTCAGACAGGGGGGAGGAGAAGCAGAAAGGTCCTTTCGGTTATTAGCCATGATATTAAACGGAAGTCCGTTTCAAATGAAAAGTGGACCAAGGCCTGTTGCGAGTCTTGTGTCGGATGAAAAAGTTCTGTGTAATCAATCACAAAAGTCGATTCGTCGACAAATTAATACGTGCGACACTCGCGACGAGTGTGCAGACTTGATTGGAGATTTTTGCAACAGCTCACAAGTTGAGCTGGTACGTAGAAATCCACCGTTTTATCTAAACTCGTGAGAAAATGACTCACAATTGGGTGCTGAGTAAGCTGGCTGAACGCGTAAATGAAGGCTGTGCGGGAATGATCGTGAATCATGAAACGCGACGGGGTGTTCCGCATCATCGCTGACAATGTAAGAACAATCTAGAGTCGCGAAACGCTTCTCGATAATCTTTCCGCCTACCAGCATGAATTTATGGCAGCTCCGTTCACGACGAAGGTCCCAGTCTCGAAAATACGATTGCCAGTCGAGGTGGGTTTTGCGGTGAATATGCGCAAGCTGCGGCCTCGAATCAAATCTTCTAAAGTTCATCTTCGCAGGTATGCTCGATGATTGAAGAACCGTCGGCATGAGAATCATTGCAAATTGTTCTACCCTTTTTTTCTTTTAAGCAACGACGAGAAAACTTGGCCAGCTCAGTTTCTGGGCGAATTCTTACCAACTTCTTGGCTTCTTTTCTCCCTCCATCCCTCCGCGAGTGCTCGTCAGCGTACGACGAATATAACCTTCCTATGAGCGTATGTGGATAACGGCTTGGCAGGGCCCTCGAGGTATTTATAATAACCCCAGAAGCACCCATCTTAATGTTCAAACCCCTTCGTTAGAGGTTTCGCTCCCCATCTAGTTCGGAATGTCCTTACTCTGCACGGCGACAAAGGGTTTCTAGGCATCTGTTTAATGCGTTGTGTGATCCTCGTCACAGTGCGCTGATAGAATTTAATCACGATGAATGCATTACTCAATTAGTATTTACATAATAATAACGTGTGCGTTTCGCTCTCGCGGAGCTTCGGAGCTATCGGGTTTTTTTTCATCGGACGATCAAACAAAGTTCGAACTGATCTACGCACATTCAAAGTGGAAGCACAGATTGCTGCGCTGTTTTACGATCGGGGCTCTTAAACCCCGGTCGGGACGAATACACTCGGTTGGATTCCGCGATCAGAGAATGTCGCAAAACCGTCGTCGTGACGCCTCCTGACGCCCAGGCATAGACTTCGAGGGGTTTTCTTCGAGTGCAGACGTGCAGACCTCTAGAAGACCTCTTCAACGGTCGTTAACTACGATTGTTAGTCCTCGGAGACTCGGAGTCCCCCCTCCCCCCCCCCCCCTCCCCCCCTCTTTCCTCACCTCTGAACATCCCCCACCTTGCGGGACATCTTCAATCGATTTCATTCTTCGTCTAAACGACCGGCTCTCGCTTCTCAAGAATACCCAAGGACCAAATATCCCCCATACACCACCCACCGATACGCGGACCGCATTCATTAGACGTTTCAATCAGTCTCTGTACCTTGGGCTGAATCCCCTCTTCAAAACCGTCCTCATTGTGGTCGTTCATTCATCCGAATGACATCCTTGCTGTTGATTTTGCCTCGCTGACGAAAAGCTTGCTGATTTTCGGAGTATAGCGTGCGATTGAAGTTGGTGGAAATTGATCGGTACTGATACTAGTTTGGATACCAACTCTTGAAAATCATTGAACATTTTATTTTCCAATAATACCTGAACGTCAAACGGTACAGAGGAAATAATATTATGTCAGATTTAATGCAGTGGATAGCCAGCTGAATTGGATCACGTAGCTTATAAGACGGATGGATATAATAAGCGAGGCGGCATTATAAATAGGGTAAACAGATACGATATAACATTTCCATGGGCGGCGACCCGGCCTTACGGTTGAAAATTACACAGCCCATTAGCCGCGGACTCTTTGCCATTTATATCTTCTTCTGGTTCTCTTCTTATTTTTCTGCCGGCGTGAGAGGTATAGGTACCATTGCGAAAAGGTAAAATGAAAATAAAACAGATGAAAAACTACCAAGCTGGGCTGCGCCAACGCGTGAGGCTCGAATAATAGAACGACGCGACGTACCGTTGGATATTTCACTCTCGGAGAACCACCCATATAACTTTGTCAAATATACGTATACTACAATAAAACCGTTGGAGCTTTTTAACAGGTGCTTCTGTAAGGGGAACAGACCGAGGAGGGAAATACGGGGAAAGGGTTCGTTCGGGAAATTAGCAAGGAACACATTTGTAGGCAACCCAGCTACCGCCGAGCAGCTTCGAAGCCTCCCTCTTCTCCAGCCGCCTTGGAATTTAGCGAGAAAAATCTGTTCCAGCAAACCCGAGCAATTTCCAGGGTGTAATATGCAGGGCATTACCGGCATTGCTACTATTACCACGAGCATAAACGGCCCCCGTAGAGGTGAGCCGAGAACCCCGTAATGCATCGTATGTATGCGTCGGGGTATGCGACAGACATTCATTCCCCGAGACTCCGGGGGTGGTAATACCCGCCATGCAGGTGGAAGCCGGATTCTCCAAGATAGCGCTACGCTCTCGCGGAATATAAAAAGATTTTATAATTGCCGGCTCGGTTATGGTGACCATTACCACCGATGGTGAAATTCAACGTTCTAACGCAGGTGCGCGCAAAGTTACTCCCAGTCTTTTTTCAAAGAAGAAGAACCTCCATTCGGGATGGTCAAGTCTTCGCCGAATTCTAATTGATCGGAAACTACAAGGATTCGGACTTTTTACTATTCGGACCTGTCGAGTCATTCGATGCGATGCAGTGATATGGACGGTAATAATTTTTCACCGCTATCCGTTTTATTGTTAGAGTTGGAGAATCGGGAAAACTAGTTTCGATCTACGGATGGTCAGCAGTTGCAAACTATTACTACATTGGTCTGAACGAACGGTGATTTTTCACAACGCAGTAAGCGATTGAGTCTTTACAACCGAACGTCGAATCAATTCCTTTCACAATTTTCGGAAGAATGGTGGTTAATTTCCAATTTAACGGTACTGTTGAACATGTTGAGGGGAGGAAGAATGGAATCGACGAGCGATCGGCGGGACTGGGAAGAATGAGGGTTTGGGGCCACTAGAAACCCGGACTATACTCTCGTTCGAATCACTCGAATTTTCCCCCAATTCGAAACGTCCGTTTGAGCGTTCGGGGGTTTGAACTCGGCCGCGGAGCTGCGGTGAGGCAGAGAACAGCAGCTCACGATTTTACGGTAATTGAAGAACCGAGACGGCGGAATTTATCGTCCTCGTACGATAATTCGTCCCCCGATTCTTCGTCCCGACGAACGAGAAAAGCAATGACGAAAGTGCGTCTGTTTTATTGGAAAGTCCGAGGGAGTAAATAAAGAGGAGAATAAAATGTGATCAAATAATAATCGGGCGGACGGGGACGCGGGAATTGTGGGAACCCTCATCCCGACGGTGCGGTTAAATTATTCAGAACCAACGACCGGGTCAAGTTCGAAAACGAAAGAGCGATGTCGGACGATGAAGCATTCATGGATTGGCGGTACTTTTCAAAGGAAGGTATCGAACCCCGTGTATTTACCATTTTCCGCCCCCCATTGAGCCCGGCATGCGTGTCATTGCCGCACTTTATCTACCTGCAGGTATGTGCCAAATTTCGCGACCATTTCGCCCGGCCATATCCGAGGTCCGTAACGCGACGGTACGGCAGCAGACTGAATGTTTTATTTACCCAGCATCCCTCAAATTCACACGCGTACTTTTCACCTCGCAAACTCCCGGGGGAAAACCCGCGCTGGACATCACTTTGTAAAATATGTTCGAATTCCATGCGTTGCCGTAAGTGGTTCACGATGTCAGAGGTAGAATTTGACGCTACTTGACAGAGAATTACACACGTCCGAGTAGGACCCCAAGAGGTGGTGTTCTCCCGACGATCTCGAAAAATTACGAAAATCACTTTCGATGCCCCCAAGACGTCACTTGGACACCGTAAGTTCTTTCACCATAACTTGCCCGCTGTTTCGGACAAGGGTTTAATCCCTAACTATAAACCTTACTTACGGTATTAAAGGTTGAATTTGACACTACTTAACCGAGAATAACACTTGTCCAAGCACCCCAAGAGGTGGTGTTTTCTGGTTGGTTTCAAAAAATTACGAAAATCACTTTCGATGCCCCCAAGACGTCACTTGGATACCGTCAGCGCTTTCACCATAACTTGCCCGCTGTTTTGGACGAGGGTTTCATCTCTAACTATAAACCTTATTTACGTATTCCTCCGCTCTGGATGGCGTGCACTTTGCGCCGTAATGCGATACTATTTCAAAGGATAAGCGAAGGGTGCCTCCGTGGCCCCAGCGAGAATTGGCCTTCGGGGTTCTTCCGGTTCTGAGATGATGAAAGCCACCCCGGTGACCAGAGGCCATCCGATCTCCACCCCGTCCTCGGTTTCGCGCTTTTACGATCGGTCAGCTTCCACCGAGACATGTAAATAGGAATTATGGCCACCCCTCCGCTTTACGGTCCGCACTTTTGCGATACTGATATTTTCATTTTTACGAACTTACTTACCGTTGCGCGAATTCATCTCTGGCACGTTTCAGAAAATTCCACGTACCCACACGGCATACACAGCGTGCACACGTATAGGGAGTGACAAAGTTTTACGATTTTCATTTTTATACAAATAAATCATATTTCATTCATTTTACGGCCACCCCTCTCATAGGTTTCCGTTTTTATTTCGTACTGTCGTTTTCTTCTTCTATTTCACTTTTTTGTTTTTACCTCTCTTATCCCTACACGCACGTATATATACTTACCTATCGCAATTCAATTTTCCAGACATTTATATACCGCGCGCTTATGTTTATTGTGGAAAAAGAGCCCACCCACGTACACCACGTATGGTATATAATGTAGACGCGCAATGTGTACATACATGAACGCACTTTTTTCTCGAACGTTAGGTATACACGTTTCTGATAACCAAGTAGCGCAGTTCCGTCCGATGCACTTGCCAACTGTCTTCTCTTCGTGCGATTTATCTTTCGCCGCAGAAACGCCCCCAAAAACCAAAGAGAAAAATCGTAATAATTATAATGGTCGCCAAAATGTACCAAATTTATTATTAATCGTTATTTACATTACTTTATTATTTATTTTTTTTACTTTTTTTTATTTTTTTTTTTTATCTTACGAAGACAAGTATTATAAGAATAAGTATTCCAGCCCCTTGTCTGCCTGTATTTCTCATCAACCGCGTTACGAGTCGGCAATATTCCGGCTGATTGCTTACATGAACGCGTTTACGAACACCGTGCGAGTCCTATGTCAATATTCCTTTTACGGCGACGTATCAGGTGGATGAGAAGCATAATGTACTCACGGTTGTTTTCAACGAGTACTTCGGATCAACGGATTAATCTTCGGCAAGACACTCCGAATCTTAAAACTTATTGCGGAGGTCCCGCAATCAGTCCCCAGAAAATTAGCGAGATGGAAAAACGAACAGCCAGGACTAGTTCAACTATTACTTTTCGTTGCTCATTTCCCCGTCCAAGTTGAAAGAGGAATTAAGCCCCTTTAACCAATTGAACAAGGACATAAATTATACTGTGAAAAAAAAATTGTCATCCCATAAAGTTACGTTTGTGTGTTTACCGATTTGTTAAATTTAGTGACTGGCAGGCAGCGGTTCCAGAGTACGTCAGCTCTGAAGAGCGTTAATCGTACAAGTAGAGGGAAAAAACTGTGATGAGGAAAAACACGCCCGTGAAAAAAAAAAAAAAAAAAAAGTTGTAAAAACACTTAAACCGCCACCTCAAATTACTAAAGCTTTTTAAACAACACACTCGAGTCCTCAATTGACGACACCTCACGCGTTACGCATTCGCGGTAAAACGAGATGAGAGCGTTGAAAAGTAGAAAGAAAAAAAAAAAAAGAGAGAGAAACGAGAAGCGAAAAAGGGATGCGAGGGCGCGCGGCGACACGGAGAAGAGGAGAAAGCCGCTCTTTGTCCCGTAGTAATGTATAGCTGTATATCAGGCCGGAATGAAGTGACATCATTAAAACTTTTCCCTGTAAATATTCGAGGCATGCA